>NW_026941816.1:0-30932 GCF_024139115.2 Armigeres subalbatus
CCGGTGCACCGCGGTGTTTACATTCGCTCCGCGATCAGTTTTTAATCGTTTTTTTTTCGTGCAAATCTAGCAGTTTATACTAAGTTTTCGGTTCAAATAAGTGACTGATTTCAAAAATTGGTGTTTAATTTGCATTCTATCAACATTTCGGGCTGCTCATGTGCGGAGAAGTGAAAAAAAACTTTATTATTCCAATGCCCTTTGAGAAGAAGTGAAGTGCAGTGATGAACCCAACAAATCGCGGACGGCTATTAAATTGGCACGAAACTGCTAATTTATGCTACAATTCGAGCCGGAATACATAGGATTCATTGAAGAAACATGTTCATTATCACGGGAAGTAAGGAAATATGCTGTGAACAGGTTAGTAATTTGAATAATTAACTTTTGTTCGATGCTGTTCGATGCATTCGAATGTTGGTGGGAGAGGAGTGCGGGAGGTGTGGGGTTGGCCCGTGGAAGGTCTGGTGCCATATTGGCTGCCATCTTGGTACTCTTCCAACTATGTCCTTAACGAGATTTCATAACATGCGCAAAATTTTAGTTGTCGGTGTTAATTACACACTACCGGGTCTAAGCGCAACAAAAGAATGACATGGAGTGCTTGAGAATGGCTTTATCAATATAATAGGTAAAACAGTTTGTTCCGCTTGTAATTAAAATTTATCCCGCACTAAGGCAAAGAGCACTACATAGTAATATAAGTTTCTGGCCGAGATGTAATATTTCTCGCTTATTACTTTGTAGTGTACACTGGATTTTGTTTTTACGCGATTTACATTTTCTCAATTTTCCACTCATCCTAAATGTTTAACGTATATTAATTACCATGTGATTTTTCTTTGATTTATTCTGGATTTTTTGAAACATGTTGCGAAGAGTTTGGTGGCGAATTGAAGTCACACGATCAAAAATACGAGCGAAAAAAAATCGTGTAAAAACAAAATCCTGTGTATATTCATAATTGGTTATCACTGAACCCTTTCGAATTTTAAAAGAAATTTAGGGGATGAAATTAAATAAAAATACATCTTGTATTGATTTGTATACAAAACAACTTTCCTATATCTACATATATTTCCTTTTAATTTTTTTGAGATTAAGTTTTCTAATTTGATAATCCCACATCCGTAATCCACGTGAAGCGTTTCTGATATGAACTTGCTCGTGTTTGTTTCTGCAACATTTGTCCTCGAGCAAGTTAGGATTTTCAAAATGACTGAATACACTACTTAACACTCAGTGGACAAAGGTTTTCTTTGAACTGATGAGCTATGGTTAGCCGCACATCGATGTATTTCGAAGATGAGCCAAGCCTACCCGTTTCCAAAGCATGACACCTGGTGTTTGATCTATAAACTGTATCCCTGACTATTGAAGCTTCAAATTATTGAATTCCAGCCAGCTGTTGTGAGGATTTCTATAAAAATTACAACAACCTAAAAATAGCAATAGTAAACATATTTGTTATAGTTAAAAAAAAGTTTCCAATTATGAAAAGCTTGTCACGAGATAGTATTTTCCCAAATTTTTCGTTTCACGGCAGTTCTGGAAATAATAAATAAACAACGTGAAAAAGGTTGCTGAGCAACTATAAGCGTCGAAAATAGTTCAGCGTCGGAAGCAGTTACTGTCAGATTAATTTATAGCAGCCGCCATTATGGCGAGCGTGGAAAGCTGGATTGCTTTGATATAACCAATTCAAGAGTATGAGTCTTATAGAGGCATATTTAATGCATATGAAGTTTTATATGAAAAACATGTCGCCACAAACAATAAAAAGGATGAACGACATGATTTAATACCTGGAAATATGAATTTCTATGGTCGTTTTAGAGGTGTAATGCAACAACCTAATTTTTTTCTAAACTAGCATGGTACTTTTATAATAAATACAGCTGTTTTTCAGAAGCTTTTCTCTTAAATTTAGTTTAATACGCGGAGAAACATGGTGTAAAATAATCATATATTGCATAATTAATGAGGCGCACTGATTTTATAGTACTTTTTTATCTTGGTTTCACCATAAATAATTAATGGCATGGTTCCAAACATACATGGACTGAAGTTGAACAATTATAAACAATTATAAAATTATAAAATTATTATTTCAACATGGTGGATAATCAGAGATCTAACTTTTTGTTGATGATTGGATTTCAATTGCTGAGAGACAAATATATTTGTTTGGGAAAGATTTAGGAAAAAAATAAACAAACGTCAATGTTTGGACGGCTGGAAAAGAGTGCGAATGCTGGTTGTAACAACTTTTGGAAGAGGTTATATCATAGTTTTATAGCGCTCCTACCAAGGACCTTAAAACTTCGTAGTCGGGAGATGGTTTTATGCTATATGTTTTATGGAGGGCTTGAAGAGGTCGATAAAAATTTTATAAAACGGATGCTCCTGATGTGGGTTGCATATTACATAAAACTGGGCCAACAGGCCGTGACATGGTTATCCAGCTTTTTACGCTAGCCATAAATTAACAGGGGGTGAATCGAATTTGACATTAGCTGTGAACTTAATTCATGATACTATCTTGGTAGCCTTGAATTAGGTCCATTTATTGACCTGTCAAATTTGGTAAAACATCAAAATAGGTATGTTTTGAAAAACGAGTTTAACTCAAGACTTATTTTATTCTTTTTAGGACTCTGATTGACCACAAAGAACTCGTATCAGAACACAATAGCTATCAGTTGGATTTTTTTTAAGAATTCGAAGAATTGGGGAAGATTGGAATGAAGTCTCGTACGTCCTCGACATGCTCACGAGACATCTTCACATGATCCCAAATCGAATGATCTGAATGACCATTTCTTTTTTCACAGCTTACCGGAAGGTCGTAAAGCTTACCCTGTATTACCGGCTCTATGTGAGCATGTAAGATTTTCAATTCAATGCGGAATTGGACAGTTCGGAGACGGAAGTGGACTGTGTATTACTGTGTATTTTTGATTGCTTGTCTCTCATATCTAAAAATTATGATACACCACGAGATAATAGCACAAATCACGAGGTAATTAGTTTTAGTATGATAAGACTCTCAATACTTTTTCCACTTTTCAGCATGAAGCGAATGATCTTTTTCGACTGGTAACTGAACTATTTTAGTCTGGAAGTTACGACAATATCATTCTTTATTGACGAATGCGTGCGTAAAAATTGTCAATTTTAATGTTCGTCCTAACAAACGTATGATGAGTTCGTATAAAGGAGTAGGAGTGATGCATATCTTCTTATTATCCCTATAATACGAATTTGTTGATACATTTATTCTGTATGGAGCTTGAAAAATGTCCAACCGTTATTCCTTCTCTAAATATTGCTTTATTGCATATTTATATTTTGCTGGGAATTCAAATCGTTTTCTCCTTTCTACACTTTTTGGCCCGGCAATAGGACATAGGACGATCTACATAAGTAGTTATGAATGAATAGGTTATTCCCTTATCTCAGAGGTTTTTAGATAATTTGTTTTTCAGCTTGCGTTTTTCAGCATTCGAGCATTCTGTGACCACAAATAGATTAGGGATCGTGAAATAAATTTAGATTTAGATAAAACGCTCTTCCATACTGTTGTTCAACGCGCGAGTCCTCGCACGAAAATTGTGAAAAATATCCAAATGCGTTGGAACCCCAGAAACGTGTTAAGCATATAATTTTTCCAACTCACTCACTGAACTCTCTGTTCAAGTTCTCTGTAAAGTTATCCTAAATCAGGCACCTAGAAGAAGCAAACATAGAAAATAATTATGGTCTAAAAGAAACAATTTGTTTAAATATGAAACCATGCTTAATGAACATGAAAATTCCAAACAAACTTATGACAGTCAAATGTTTTCACTGAAAAATTTCCACTAAACATCGATTGCTAAGATCAACATATACAAATTATAGTGGACGCAACATGTGTCAAAAGGGGTGATTCAAAGCATTATGGCACTATCGCGTAAAAAGCTGGATATAGCGATCTCCAGGCGGTTGTGAAAACCGTGAAGTCGGCATGGGAGGTTTTGAGACTAGATTTCGAAGAACGCTATAAAACTTTGATATAACCTGATTTGTTACTTGGGTATTTTAAGACCAACATTTGAAAAGGGTGATGAAAATAAAATTTTCAAATAATCGAGGATGAACAACACTCTCAAGCGATCATATATCCAAATTATCAATTGATAAAAACTATTGTATTGTTCGATAATTGTATCTCGATTCGAAGCATTAGTAAGTGCTACTTTTTGAACTTATTTTTCTACATAACACCAAAACACAATGCCAAACATCCGATTGAACTTCATTGTTGACATTAAATTGATATTACAGTAGCCCCCCGCTTATCCGGACCTCTCTAATCCGACGACTCGTTAGTCCGGATCTCACTAATTCAGAATTTTCCGGATTAAAAAGTACCAACATCCATGTAAACACATTATGCTGTCAGTTCGTTCGAATTCGTGCTGTGATTTTGTTTTGGTTCATTTGTATGGATTTGACAGTCGGATTAACGAGAGAAACCTCGATAGTTCGTCCATACATTTGTCGGATCAGCGGGGGTATACTGTAGTTAGGTTTACATCTGAATGATAATCAATTCCAAAAGTACCGCTGTACCACTGCAACCGACGCAAACTGGAACAGAGACTAAGCACTAAGTCAGTCTTAAAGCTCGGTACCTCATTACAGAAAAGCCCATCGTAAAAGATGAACTGTCAACGGCGTTTGGTGGTCAGGGCATCCTATGGAGGAAGTCAGAGTTGACGCGATGCAATACGGCGCGACAAGGAAGTTTGGCAGTTTATTGATAACAATTATAATATTTATTATTCCTTTAAGTGAGTTGCGTCGGACTTTGGGTTTACTCCGGCAGGTACCAAGGAATCAGCAAAAACGAGCCGAAGAAAAATTACCAGAACTGGCAACAATAGACGTAAGCGAGAAGCTGTCGTCAAACGCCTCCAAGCTTTCGAGAGAAAACGCGCGTTTAACTTAGCAGAAATGAACTGCATCAGCTAAAAGCCCTCTAAGTTGCAATAACTTGACGTCTATGCTGGCTTGAGGTTTCCAGTCAGCCTTACGAATAATGGCGCAGAATCCAGAGATGGCAAGATCGATTCTTGATCCAATCTAGGATGTTTCCAGGTGGGAAACATTCTCGACATAGTGTATCCATTGACTTTGCGACACAAGATGGCAAAGATGCAAAGGCAGGCGTAGAAAGCTTTCAATTAATATAATAGCTCAAGAAATGCTAATAGAGTGTTAAGTTGAAAAGCAGGCCAAGTTTCAGTTCGGAAGCTTGCGATGCACTTACGAGATTGACTGATTCACCGAAACCGATTGATAAACTGTTAGCAAGTTTTCAAAAATAAATAATCATACATGTAAATATTGTAACACTGGAGTCGGTTTTCACGCGGAGAATATAAGCCGTGTAAATTAAAATAATATAAAAACAACGCGTCAAAACGACTTCAGTGTACATCGGGTAGCCTTGACTCTTCCTTGATCGAATGGTCCAAGAAAATTGAAAATCCATCGAGAAACGGCTAAGATATCAACGATCAAGTCTATCATATTTTCATGACGTAGCTCTACGCAAAAAAAATCATTGCGTTCTATGCTAGAGGATTTTTTTTGCCTTTTTTAATGAGAGAAGAAGGGAAATGTGGGGTTTGAGTAAGTTACCATCAGCGTGTCGATCAGTGCGCAGCAAGCCATGACTCGGCCTCTTCTGGTCAGACCTCCGGGGCGTGCACACGCAAATAAGCTGACTTATCAATTCACCGTCATACGGCTCACGCCGAGTTCTCAAATTAATTTCAGCCTTGCGATCCGTTGTGTATTTTCCTCTCTCAATCTCTCGTAGCAGTTGTTTATCACCAATCATGCCACAAACAAATTAATGTTGGATATTATCAAAGATGACAAATAATTGCCAATGCCAATCATAATCAATATCGTGTGATGGTGTGTGATTGTGTTATCACTCCATGAGTCTGCATAAATTTAATGTTTAACGTGTGTAAATCAGTTCGTTTTTTTTACCAAACCCCGTTTTAGTGTCATGTGAACGTTATCCGCGTCTAACGTCAATAAATATCGAGTGATTATGTAGCGCAGTTCAGATGAAATCAGTTCAGCTCAGAAATCATCTTTAGCCTGTGTTTTTGTTGTGCATTAGCTGCGACGCAAAATTGAAAAAAAAATCCCAACACAGACAGGACACCAGTTCTCCTTCGACCGCCTGCTGAACTTCCGGCTGCTGTCACACCGCAACGCAAGTCTAACACAGTCATGAAAATAGAGCAAACGGTTCTTTTCAAGCCAAAAAAGGAACAGCCCGCAGTATCTACAAAGGCTGATATCTGCTCGAAACTCGATCCAGTGGAACATTCAGTGAAGGACGTACGTTTGAGGGATCATGGTGAAGTTTCTGTGCGGTGTGAGTCGAGGGAACACGCGTTGAAGCTAGCCAGCGCTGCATCTGAAGTTTTCAAGACAAAGTACGACGTTGAAATACAAAAGCCGTTAAGACCAAGAATCATAATAATCGGTTTTTGTAAGGATATGAATGCGGACGAGCTAATCCCGAAACTTAAAAAACAGAACCACGGAATGGATAACCATGATCTAAAACTAATCCGAATGAGCAAAAATGACGCGCGATCCAGGTCAGCTACATTAGAGACCGATGCCCGTGGATTTGAAGATCTCATCAACAGGCAACGAGTGAACATTGGTTGGGAACGCTGTAGAGTGATCGAAGCAACTGATGTCATGCGTTGCTTCAATTGTTCCGAGTACGGACACAAAGCTGTTCATTGCAAAAAAAAAACCCGCATGCTGTCCGAAACGTGCTGCGGGCCTTCAAGTTAATGGTTCTAATTTCGAAAAATGTATCAATTGTCACCTGCTGAATACTAGTCGCAGCTCACCATACGACGAACTAATTGACGTGTGTCACTCTTCCTGGAGTATCGACTGTCCCATCTTTGTCAAGCGTCTCAAGTCTGCTCGCCAACGCATAGATTTTTCAACATAGCAATCAGTTGAAACTGTTAACTTGACGGCTGACTTTGCCATGCTTTACAACGATCACGAGCTGACAAAGGCAAATGGACACCGGGACGCACACTTGCCGCTAGCCGCGAGGAAGACCCTTATCCGCTCATCACAGTCGAGCCGTTCCAGTCTACGCTCATCAGCCGTCCCTGTGTATGAATCAGGAGAGAGGGTCTTCCGCCAACCATCCTCAGGCAAGTACTTGTTCAGCTCAAACAGATCTCTTCCTGATGCCTCCCCTGATTCCAGCTGCAGATTGAGTGCAGAGTCGCAAGCCGTTGGAGCCCGCAATCGAACACCGGGACGCACACTTGCCGCTGGCCGTGAGGAAGACCCTTATCCGCTCATCACAGTCGAGCCGTTCCAGTCTACGTTCAACAGTCGTCCCGGTCCTGTGTATGAATCAGGAGAGAGGGTCTTCCGGCAACCATCTTCAGGCAAGTACACTCCTAGTAGGATCGGCTCACTGCCTGACATCTCACGTGATTCCAGCCGCAGTGTGATTGGTGAACTTCAGGCCGCTCCGTATATCGTCTCAGCCAGCAGGCCACCAAACCACGATTCACCGCCTCTGCCAGTTACACCTACCAGCGCTCGGCATTCCTCAAACCACATGATATCTGTTTACTACCAGAACGTGAGAGGGTTGCGCACAAAAATCAGTCAGCTTCGTTTGGCGTTATCCAGCTGTGACTATGACGTGCTCGTTTTCACGGAAACGTGGCTACGATCAGATATCAAAAGTACCGAAATTTCTTCCAATTACATTTTTTTCCGTTGTGATCGCAACGATTTAACTAGTCATCATTCACGAGGTGGTGGCGTTTTAGTCGCAGTCAGAAATTCACTGGAAAGTGAATGTGTATCGTTAGCCAACTCGGTTGAACTTGAACAAATCGCAGTCCACATTAAGTCAAAGCCTCGTTCGTTTTTCGTTATTGCTGTGTATACGTAGTTATACGTTGTTCATGCGAAAGCATAGCAGACAATTCCTCTGAGTCTGATATAGTTCTATCGATTGGTGACTATAACCTTCCATCTTTGCGCTGGAATTTCAATGTTGATATCAACGGGTTCGTCCCTTCCAACGTTTCCACTGACACTGAGTTGAACTTCACGGA
This sequence comes from Armigeres subalbatus, assembly GCF_024139115.2. Taxonomy (NCBI): domain Eukaryota; kingdom Metazoa; phylum Arthropoda; class Insecta; order Diptera; family Culicidae; genus Armigeres; species Armigeres subalbatus. Next base: position 8,190 of record NW_026941816.1, read on the forward strand.
AGTAATGTTTACCAATGACTTGAGGCAAATTAACCATGTTGTAAACATAAATGGAAGACTTCTCGATCTGATATTCACAACTCTCCCTGAGATCGTTGATATAATTGAGCCAACGTCTCCGCTACTGCCTATTGATATCCACCATAAACCAATCATCGTACTTCTTGACGAGAATGTCATGCCAACATTACCTGACGACGTAGACTGTTTTATATATGACTACTCGGCATGCAGTGGACGGAATGCTATCGGCCCTCTACGAACTTCTCTTTGAAGTTATCAACACACACGTTCCTCGGAAGAAGCGTGCCTCAAAGTCTGATTTTAATCAACCTTGGTGGACTCCTGAGCAACGTAACCTTCACAACAATATCCGCAAGCTGCGTAGCCGATACTTCGTAACAAAGAACGTTTCTGACAGGGACAGATGATTTTGAGCTGGAATATAAAGCAATTCTTTCTGCTGCCCACGAAAACTATGTGCACAACGTTCAAGCTTCTGTGAAAGAGAATCCTTCCCGTTTCTGGAACTACATCAAAAAGAGGAAGAATGACAACGGTATCCCCAGTTTGGTGAAATTTAATGGAACTACTTCAGGAACAAGCAATGAAGCAGCTAACCTTTTTGCTGCCTACTTCGAAAGTGTTTTCTGTAGAGCATCTCCTGTCCGTCGCCAGAATTGTTTTGGTCAAATACCTTCCTACAACATCAGCTTACCATGCTTTCAGTTTTCTCCTGATGAGATTCGAACAGCTCTGGATGATCTTGACACATCTAAAGGTCCAGGAACAGACCATCTTCCTCCTGCATTTTTAAGAATTGCGCCGCCATGTTAGCAACCCCAATTGCTGCAGTATTCAACCGCTCGCTCCAAGACAGCGTGTTTTCATTAGCTTGGAAAACCGCGTCCATAGCCCCGATCCTTAAATCTGGAAGGCGAAATTGCGTCACTAACTATCGGGAAATATCCATCCACTGCTGTTTAAGCAAGGTTTTTCAAAAGCTGATCCACGCAAGATTGTATAGAGCCGCTGCACCGATTATCTCGAGCTGCCAGCATGGATTTATGAAAAACCGCTCAACAACAACAAGCCAAGCGACAAGTTGATTCCATATATGTCGATTTTGCAAAAGCCTTCGACACTGTACCCCATGATATTATTATCGACAAACTGAATCACATAGGATTCCCAGCGTGGATCACAGAATGGCTGCACTCTTACCTATCTGGTCACAAGGCTTTTGTGACGGTGAACTGCAGGCGCTCCAATATCTTTTCAATGACATCTGGAGTACCTCAAGGCAGCGTCCTCGGTCCTCTAATATTTGTCATCTACGTTAACGACCTCGGTTTAGTGATTTCATCAAGCAAGATTTCATATGCTGACGACCTGAAGTTTTTCCGCGTAATTGCATCTCGTGCTGATTGTGCTGTTATTCAGGACGACATTAATCGTTTGCTTGTTTGGTGTGGCGACAACGGCATGCGCGTAAACAGTAAAAAATGCAAGGCCATAACTTTCACACGTTCCGCCAACGGTATCATGCAGCATTATTTCATTGGAACGCGTCAGCTCTATTTGTGACCTAGGAGTTACCATCGGTGCGAAGTTGAGATTTAACGAACACATCAGCATCATAATATCTAAGGCATACACTGTGCTGGGATTTATCCGTCGTCATGCTGCCGATGTTTACTGTATAAAAACACTGTTCTGCTCATTGGTCCGGATTATTTTAAAATACGCTTCATCAGTTTGGTTAGAGGTGTGCACCGGTCCGATATTCGTTGGCGCCGGCGTTTGTCAAAATTTTGGTAGGCGGCGGCGGCGTTTTCGAAAACCATTTTAGCCGGCGGCGGCGTGAATCGGCGTGGCGATTTTTTCATTATGTTTTTCTAAGATTTTTTTTTTGCATTTTTTCGGGATATTTTCAAGACATTAAAAGAAAAATCTTTTGAATTTCGCATGAAAAATCTAATGAACTTCTCCAGAAAAATCTATAAGTTTTTCCATAATTTGGAAAATATTTTCGAGCAATCTTTGAAATTACCAAGAGAAGGTCTTTGTAATTCCCAAATAAAATTGATTGGAATTTCAGCAGAAAAATCGTCGCAATTTGCATGAGAAACTTCAGAATTTTCACAAAAAAATGTTCTTAACTTCTACAGGAAAAACTTCAGAAATTTACGAAAAGTTCCTGTTGAATTTCTGTTGAGTATTCTTCGAAATTTTCACAGAAAATTCTTGATAATTGTAGGAGAGTGCGGTTGGTAGAATGGGTGTTTAACCGTTGGCTTTCTCAGTCTAGAATAATAAAGACAGTCTAGAATAAAAGAGACTTCCAAGAAAAAAATCTCTGGAATGTTCACGAGAAATTGTCCGTAAGTTTGACGGAAACTTCTTTAGAATTTCCGCGGAGGATTGTTCAAAATGTCTCCATGAAAAATTGTTCTAAAATTATTGGGTTTCTACGGGAAATTCTTAGTACATTAGACGTTCGATAGCTGAGTTAAGGATTTCTTTTGGTAAAATGATTTTTTTAATAACTACACTTCGAACACTTTGTATTACAACACAAACTACCCTATGCACTGAACGTTATGTTGCCGCAGCTGCTACCGATGAAAAAAGGTCGAGCCGCGTGCTCGCGTTGGTTTTATTACTTATTCCGCTGACTCTGCATATCTCGTCCATTGCAACGTGTATTGACTGCGTGGCATGGACTGGTTATTCCTAACGGCTTCCCTCTTGGTTTGAAAGTCGTCCTCGACTTTCGGGTGTTTCTGGTTCTACTTATGGAATAAGATGGTCTACATGGTACGTGGCAGTTTTCAACGAATTCTTTCCCGTCTCCTGGGTTGTCTCCTGATAGCCATGTTGAATAGTGATTGTTGTCTTCCTGGTAACTAACGTTTTAACTATATAGCCTAGCGTAATTCCAATTGCTGCGAGGGTCGTAACTGATATAGAACCGAAGGATATCCAGTGGAGTATACGAATCTTGGTGTGAATACTTTCGTTTGTAAGATTCAGATGTTGAATGTGGTCCCGATTCACCATGTGGAGTTCCTGTAAGTATTCCATAGGAATACGGTCTATTATATTAGTAACATTTACCTTTAGACCAGTAGTTGGGATGAAGGTCTTGCCGGGAATTTCCATATTGATGTTTGTAAACTGATCTCCGCCTAGGTTGATTGCGCAGTTCGAGAACTGGATAAGAAAAGATCCTTCGAGCTTGCTGTTATGCATACTGCAGCTAGATTTCAAGACGATACTCGCTTCGTTGATAATAATAGTGGCATCGTTGATTCTCTTGATAATATTGCGTCCGTAAACCTTTTCTACAGGGCAATTTGCCGATGATCCACTCATCAGTTTCTGGATACATTTTGGTGGTGGTTCGAGCTGTGAAGAGTGGCAAATAAACTGTTCTACCCTTTGCTCACACATTGACCTTGTAGAGAAGGAAGTAGTTCCGTTCAAATAGTAATGACTGTTCATTTGAATTCTGGTCCCATTCGATATGACAGGTTCGATTTGGTAAAGAGTATAGATTTCATTTGAAAGCTTGGGAACTCTCAATACATACTTGATGGATCCTTTGGTAGTTATTATGTATGCCCTCGCAATCTCTAATACGCTTTCTGCAGTGGCTACATCAAGTCCTTGAGTTCTAAGGAAGTCCCGGGCTGCAGTTAACCCTCTAAGACCCGGGACGAACGGATTTTTTTCAAATGGCTCGCATTCAGCACCTGATCGTCGGAATTCCTCGCGGTTTCGTTTGTGCTCAATGGGAATAGCTATATTTTTGCTCTGATACATATTCAAATAAAAATTTTTGTTCAGGTCCGAGTTATTGCTAAAAATAAGTGTGCGCGGGGGTGTTTTTTCTATAATTCAAACATCTCTTCAATATTCTGGACGTGTTCATGCCCAAAATTTATCAAATCACCCATCAAACCAACCCAAAAAGATATTTGTAAAGATTTTTAGTCGATTCCGATGTTTTCACCATTTGAGTAGGGCAGGATTGACTGAATTCAGGGCCGCATTCAGGGGTTACAATGGTAGAGTATGGGCTAAAATTCAATTACAATGAAATTTGCATGAGCATGCGGCTGCACAAATTTGAAAATCAGGAGTTTTAAATATTTAATTTTCAATTGAAATTGACTTTCTGAAATTCTTATCAGGGCCGGATTTAGGGGTCGAAATGGGGGTGACCAGGGGCCAAATCACCAATTGCAATGAAACTGGGCATGCGACTGCTCAAACTTCATGAAAACACATCAGGTGCTCAAAGATTTCTGTTTGAATTTGAAATTGACCTTCTGTAATTTTGACCAGGGCCGGCTTGAGGGGTCCAAATGGGGAGAGCAAGGGCCATATCACCAAAAGCAATGGAACTGGGCATGCGACTGCTCAAACACCATGGAAACACATCAGGAGCTCAAAGAAATCTGTTTCAAATGGAAATTGATCTTCTGAAATTTCAACCAGGGCCGGATTTAGGAGTGAAAAGTGGTGAAAAGGGCTATATCACCAAAAGCAATGAAACAGGGCATGCGACTGCTCAAACTTCATGAAAACACATCAGGTGCTCAAAGAACTCTGTTTGAATTTGAAATTGACCTTCTGAAATTTTGACCAGGGCCGGATTCAGGGGTCTAAATGGGGAGAGCAAGGGCCATATCACCAATTGCAATGAAACTGGGCATGCGACTGCTCAAACTTCATGAAAACACATCAGGAGCACAAAGAACTCTGTTTGAATTTGAAATTGACCTTCTGAAATTTTGACCAGGGCCGGCTTCAGGGGTCCAAATGGGGAAGGCAGGGGCCATATCACCAATTGCAATGAAACAGGGCATGCGACTGCTCAAACTTCATGAAAACACATCAGGAGCTCAAAGAATTCTGCTCGAACTTCAAATTGTCTTTCCGAAATTTTGACCAGGACCGGCTTCAGGGGTCCAAATGGGGAGAGCAAAGGCCATATCACCAATAGAAATAAAACTGGGCAGTGGGCATGCGACTGCTCAAACTTCATGAAAACACGTCAGGATCTCAAAGAACTGTTTGAATTTGAAATTGATCTTCTGAAATTTCAACCAGGGCCGGATTCAGGGGTGAAAATATGGAGAGCGGGCTGCTTAAACATCATGAAAACACATCAGGAGCTCAAAGTATTCTGATTGAACTTGAAACTGCTCTAATACAAATTTCAGGAATTTCTCCTGAAAATACTCCAGGAATTCGTCCAGAAGTTCCTCCGGGAATTCCTCCAAAAGTTCCTCCAGGAATTTCTCCGGAAGTTCCTCCAGGAATTTCCCCGGAAGTTCCTCCAGGAATTTCTCCGGAAGTTCCTCCAGGAAATCCTCCGGAAGTTCCTCCAGGAATTCATCCGAAAGTTCCTCCAGGAATTCCTCCGGAAGTTCCTCTTGGAATTCCTCCGGAAGTTCCTCCAGGAATTCCTCCGGAAGTTCCTCCAGGAATTCCTCCGGAAGTTCCTCCAGGAATTCCTCCGGAAGTTCTTCCAGGAAATCCTCCGGAAAATCCTCCAAGAATTTCTGCCGAAGTTCCTCCGGAAGTTCCTTCAGAAATTCCTTCGGAAATCCCTCCAGGAATTCATTCGGAAATTCCTCCAGGAATTCATTCGGAAGTTCCTCCAGGAAATCTTATAGAAGTTCCTCCGGGAATTCCTCCGGAAGTTCCTTCAGGAATTCCTTCGGAAATTCCTCCAGCAATTCATTCGGAAATTCCTCCAGGAATTCATTCGGAAGTTCCTCCAGGAAATCCTATAGATGTTTCTCCAGGAATTCCTTCGGAAGTTCCTCCAGGAAACCCTACGGAAGTTCCTCCAGGAATTCCTCCGGAAGTTCCTCCATGAATTCTTCCGGAAGTTCCTCCATAAATCCCTCGGGAAGTTCCGCCATGAATTCTTCCCGAAGTTCCTCCAGAAATTCATCCGGATGTTCCTACAAGAATTTCTCTCTAAGTTCCTCCAGGAATTTCCCGGAAGTTCCTTCAGGAATTCCTTCGGAAGTTTCTCCCGGAATTCCTCCGGAAGTTCCTCCATAAATTCCTCCGGAAGTTCCTCCATAAATACTTCCGAAAGTTCCTCCAGGAATTCCTCCGGAAGTTCCTCCAGGAATTCCTCCGGAAGTTCCTCCAGGAATTCCTCCGGAAGTTCCTCCAGGAATTCCTCCGGAAGTTCCTCCAGGAATTCCTCCGGAAGTTCCTCCAGGAATTCCTCCGGAAGTTCCTCCAGGAATTCCTCCGGAAGTTCCTCCAGGAATTCCTCCGGAAGTTCCTCCAGGAATTCCTCCGGAAGTTCCTCCAGGAATTCCTCCGGAAGTTCCTCCAGGAATTCCTCCGGAAGTTCCTCCAGGAATTCCTCCGGAAGTTCCTCCAGGAATTCCTCCGGAAGTTCCTCCAGGAATTCCTCCGGAAGTTCCTCCAGGAATTCCTCCGGAAGTTCCTCCAGGAATTCCTCCGGAAGTTCCTCCAGGAATTCCTCCGGAAGTTCCTCCAGGAATTCCTCCGGAAGTTCCTCCAGGAATTCCTCCGGAAGTTCCTCCAGGAATTCCTCCGGAAGTTCCTCCAGGAATTCCTCCGGAAGTTCCTCCAGGAATTCCTCCGGAAGTTGCTCCAGGAATTCCTTCGGAAGTTGCTCCAGGAATTCCTTCGGAAGTTCCACCAGGAATTCCTTCGGAAGTTCCACCAGGAATTCCTTCGGAAGTTCCACCAGGAATTCCTTCGGAAGTTCCACCAGGAATTCCTTCGGAAGTTCCACCAGGAATTCCTTCGGAAATTCCACCAGGAATTCCTTCGGAAGTTCCACCAGGAATTCCTTCGGAAGTTCCTCCAGGATTTTCTTCGGAAGTTCCTCCAGGAATTTCTTCGGTCGTTCCACCAGGAATTCCTCCGGAAGTTCCTCCAGGAATTCCTCCGGAAGTTCCTCCAGGAATTCCTCCGGAAGTTGCTCCAGGAATTCCTTCGGAAGTTCCACAAGGAATTCCTTCGGAAGTTCCACCAGGAATTCCTTCGGAAGTTCCACCAGGAATTCCTTCGGAAGTTCCACCAGGAATTCCTTCGGAAGTTCCTCCAGGATTTTCTTCGGAAGTTCCTCCAGGAATTTCTTCGGTCGTTCCACCAGGAATTCCTTCGGAAGTTCCACCAGGAATTCCTTCGGAAGTTCCACCAGGAATTCCTTCGGAAGTTCCACCAGGAATTCCTTCGGAAGTCAAAAATTCCTGGAGGATCTCTGAAAGTTCCGAAAGAATTCCTGAATTCGTGAAGTAACTTCTGCAGAAATTCCTGCATGAACTTCTGGAGGAATTCCAGGAGAAACTTCCGAAGGAATTCCTGGTGGAACTTCCGAAGGAATTCCTGGTGGAACTTCCGAAGGAATTCCTGGTGGAACTTCCTGGAGCACCTTCTGGAAAAATTCTTGAAAGAACTTCCGAAGAAATTCCTGGAGGAATTTCCGAGAGAATTCCTGAAGGAACTTCCGAAGGAATTCCTGAAGGAACTTCCGAAGGAATTCCTGAAGGAACTTCCGATGGAATTCCTGGAGGAACTTCAAATGGAATTCCTGGAGAAACTTCGGCAGAAATTCTTGGAGGATTTTCCGGAGGATTTCCTGAAAGAACTTCCGGAGGAATTGCTGGAGGAACTTCCTGAGGAATTCCTGAAGGAACTTCCGGAGGAATTCCTGGAGGAACTTCCAGAGAAATTCCTGGAGGAACTTCCGGAGGAATTCTTGGAAGAACTTCCGGAGGAATTCCTGGAGGAACTTCCGGAGAAATTCCTGGAGGAACTTTTGGAGGAATTCCCGGAGGAACTTCTAGAGGAATTCCTGGAGTATTTTCCGGAGAAATTCCTGAAATTTGTATCAGAGCAGTTTCAAGTTCAATCAGAATACTTTGAGCTCCTGATGTGTTTTCATGATGTTTGAGCAGCCCGCTCTCCATATTTTCACCCCTGAATCCGGCCCTGGTTGAAATTTCAGAAAGTCAATTTCAAATTCAAACAGAGTTCTTTGAGATGCTGATGTGTTTCCATGGTGTTTGAGCAGTCGCATGCCCAGTTTCATTGCTTTTGGTGATATGGCCCTTGCCCTCCCCATTTGGACCCATGAAGCCGGCCCTGGTCAAAATTACAGAAGGTCAATTTCAAATTCAAACAGAGTTCTTTGTGCTCCTGATGTGTTTTCATGAAGTTTGAGCAGTCGCATGCCCAGTTTCATTGCAATTGGTGATATGGCCCTTGCTCTCCCCATTTAGACCCCTGAATCCGGCCCTGGTCAAAATTTCAGAAGGTCAATTTCAAATTCAAACAGAGTTCTTTGAGCACCTGATGTGTTTTCATGAAGTTTGAGCAGTCGCATGCCCTGTTTCATTGCTTTTGGTGATATAGCCCTTTTCACCACTTTTCACTCCTAAATCCGGCCCTGGTTGAAATTTCAGAAGATCAATTTCCATTTGAAACAGATTTCTTTGAGCTCCTGATGTGTTTCCATGGTGTTTGAGCAGTCGCATGCCCAGTTCCATTGCTTTTGGTGATATGGCCCTTGCTCTCCCCATTTGGACCCCTCAAGCCGGCCCTGGTCAAAATTACAGAAGGTCAATTTCAAATTCAAACAGAAATCTTTGAGCTCCTGATGTGTTTTCATGAAGTTTGAGCAGTCGCATGCCCAGTTTCATTGCAATTGGTGATATGGCCCCTGGTCACCCCCATTTCGACCCCTAAATCCGGCCCTGATAAGAATTTCAATTGAAAATTAAATATTTAAAACTCCTGATTTTTAAATTTGTGCAGCCGCATGCTCATGCAAATTTCATTGTAATTGAATTTTTAGCACATACTCTACCATTGTAACCCCTGAATGCGGCCCTGAATTCAGTCAATCCTGCCCTACTCAAATGGTGAAAACATCGGAATCGACTAAAAATCTTTACACATATATTTTGTTTGGTTTGATGGTTAATTTGATAAATTTTAGACATGAACACGTCCAGAATATTGAAGAGATGTTTGAATTAAAGAAAAAACACCCCGCGCACACTTATTTTTAGCAATAACTCGGACCTGAACAAAATGTTTTATTTGAATATGTATCAGAGCAAAAATATAGCTATTCCCATTGAGCACAAACGAAACCGCGAGGAATTCCGACGATCAGGTGCTGAATGCGAGCCATTTGAAAAAAATCCGTTCGTCCCGGGTCTTAGAGGGTTAATTCAGTAAGGCTAATCAGGCGACTGCTAGGAATGTTCCATCGAGCCAAGGTTATGGCTTCCCCAATTGTCTCGATCTGTTGAGTCAGCTCGTCGATGTTGAATAATAGATTCACAAATGAAAACCCTTCGCTTAACTCTGATGATAGATTGTTGTTCTTTGAAATGAGTGCATTTATAACATACATAATGATCCTAATCCTTGTATCAAGTCCTGAATTGATTTTCATTTGATTGTTCTCCTGATTAATAATTGTGTTTATAGTCGCGTTAACTCGTCTTATGTCGTCAGCGTCTGGGCTGCCTGATATGTACTTCCAGCCTTTTCCTAAGGTATCCCATCTTTTAACTCGCCTTTCGGATGTTCTGATTTTCTTAAATGTTAATGACAATTTTTCAATCTTTGTTTTTATAATTGGATTCAGAAGTCTATCGTAAATAATTTTTTCCTGTGCTTTTGATGATAGTTCATTGATGACTTGTTCTATAGGCTCTAGTTCAATTGGGTGTATGATCCTCAGATAACTATTACATATTTTAGCGTTTCCTATAGGGATTATGATGATAGGGTTTTGCCTCACGTCATGTATGTAAATGTCTGCTTGTCCTCTGATGTCAGCAAGAACAGTCTGCAAACAAAGATTGTTTTCATTACAAAATTTTTTTCAAATATTTTTTGTGCGTTTTGATGTTGTTTCTATCTGTTATTGTTTAAGATGTCTGATCTACTACTTCTGCTACTCTGTAACGATGGCTAGATAATGATGGTTTCGCTTTACATTTAGCGAGGTAAGGCACACCAGGGCAAGTTGAAATGCGGGGTAAGTTGAAACGGAAGCTGTAATTTGGATAGGCAATGACCCAATGCGATGATTATTTTTTACAACAAACTATTCCCCTTAACGCACCTTCTGACTGCCATTCCCGGAAGATTGCAGCTACAAAAACGCAATCCCTGCCTATGTTTATTTTTCGCCCTTTGCAAAATATTAACCAACTTTTTGACGTACCAATAAAACAGGTCTCAAAATGATGTTTGGAAGAGTGCTTTCCTCAAGTTTTCACGGTAGGTAATCATTCAATGTTGAACAAACATAATGATTATGAAAAATCGATGGGAGATCCGTTTTAATTTCTGTATTTCGGTCGTTTGAAATTGCTCCGCAATTTAAACCCATCGGGGCAAATAGAAATGTGTGGTGCGGGGCAAGTTGAAACAACGATTCAAAACGTCTCTCTCGCATTTTTTTTCTAAAATTCAGATACTTGATAGTAAGCTTTTAGGGCAAGTAGGCTTTGAAATTAAAACAACAAAAAATCAAAAACAAGTCGCCATCCACCAAACGCGGAGTTTCTGCCGCCATTGTTCTACGGGTAGAGCATAATTGCACCAGAGGTAACTGTTTTCTAATTGCTAATTGCGAATCATTACATAGGATAAGTGGACTACAAATCGAAGGGATCGCTTTTCAAGGTGCGTATTTACAATGGTACACTCAGGTTTTTTTTACGCGGTTGGAATGCATTAATTTCTCGGTTAACCTGAACTTTTACAGCTATTCAAATACCCCTGAATTTTCTTTGATTTCTTCTGAATTTTTTGGTGGGGTTAACTCATTGCTTCATTGACCCTGAAGGTCTTAAACGACCAAAACCAAACCGTGTAAAAAAAACCTGGGTGTAGTTTGTTTAATCAGTCTGCTTCAATTTAAATATTTAGTTTAAAAATAGCTGTACTCATAATCCGTACAGCTATTTTTAAACTTTGATTCAAAATTCGTGCGCGGTGGACGGATTTCGATTCAGGAGTAGTTGATTTAATTCATAATATTCTCATGTTTTTCGTAGTTTTTATGTGTAAATGTGAAACACTTTAAAAGTAGAAGCCTTCATGTTCCCTTGTCAATGACAAACGTTTCATTTGCATTCGATTTCTATAGTCTAGTCTAGAGTACGGATTTCGATGTCCCACGGTATATATTGATATGAGACAATTGAATGGATCATATTAAAGTTTATTTTGTGAATAAAAGAATATCAATATCTGGAATGTGACTTTTATGCGAGTAAATATCAAGATGAGGCGACACAATTTGGGACTTGGTTTAAAAATTTTTAGAACAAAGCCTACTATGTTATCAGTTTTTCTTAAACAGGAGGCAATTTTAGGCTAGTTTCTAGAAAGAAAATCAAAATCATCTAAAAATTACATGGGACTCTTATGCGAATTTAGTCACCTTTACAACCTCGTGCATCTTGAGTCTCACTGAGTGCATATATTGTGATTTTAATACGGAGAAAATAGCTTGTCTCTGTATGTAGCGCACTGTTTCAACTTGCCCCGATACGCGGGGCAAGTTGAAACGATGCATATAAAAAAGTAATTTCAATATATAAAATATTTATAAAAACATTTGGTGAGGTTGCATAATTTTTATGTATAATCTTTGGCCCGAACTAGCAAACACCGCAAACGGATTCAAAATTTATTAAAAAGCGATTTTTTTTATAGCACTTCAAAGTTCAGCTTTGAAAAAACCGTTTCAACTTGCCCCGGTGTACCTTACAAAGTTTTCTTTTGAATTTCTTTATACTCTTCCTCGTCTAGACAAATTCACAACTATAGACATCTTTTGATTGGAAATTATTGAGTATAATTTTATTTATTTATCACCTTATATTAGAAACATTTTTTTTTAAATATCAGGCTATACCTTAAATAGCCACAGCTTTAATTTGTTTCTACAGAACGCACTAAGAATGGCTAGTTTTCACGAGAGTTTTCACCAAAAAGTGAAATATTGTTGCTATTACTAAATGCTCATCCATTCCACGGAATGAAATCCCGTCAAATTACTCTGTGACAAATAGAATTGTATTGGCACTTTATAATATCCTTTTATCTTTATCATCGGTGACTTGATTTAATTAAATACTATAGTTTTATTTATTGTTTTAGAAGTTCTACAGACTACAAAGAACATGAAATTGTACTCCTCATGCTTTCTTACTTCACCAATTTTGATTGTTTGAATTCGTTGATTCGAATAAGTGATCAAAATTTGATTAGCATGACTTTTGAAATACTCTCTTTCAATAATATCTGAGCTAGTTTTGCATTTATTGCAATATTTCCACCAAAACACGCTGAACAAAGCTTTTTTTCTTCAGATCTCTGTTTAAAAATACAATGTCCGATTAGTATGGCTTCGTAATTCAAAGAGAAAGTAAACAAAGAGAGCCTTACTTTTGGCCTTACGACGTTTTCAAAAATCACGCAAGAAATTGTTTTTATTTTTTTCTACCTAGGTAATTTTCTAATACATAGCTTCATTTATCTTAAAAAATATCTCAAATTTTTGTACTCAACCAATATAAAATGAAAATAAAAATAAATTACATTAATATTCTTAGTAATTCAAATATATGCACTAAGTGGTTTGTGCAAATTGCTTTAACTGTTATTAAAAAGATAAATAAAGCATACAAAATTGATGAATAACGATCGTTTCAGCTGACTGCAATAGAGATTCATATATTGCCGAAATATGTTTCTTAAAAAAAATACAGAAATAAACAACAATCAGCATCTGATGTCGTTTAATTTTCTTGAAAACGTAGAAAATGGAAAGTAAGAAAATTAGTTGTTATGAAAAATGTTAATTTGTTTGATACTGCTTTCCTTCTTTTAATCTCATCTTTTCAGAATTCATTACTTTTATTTTACAATACTTGAACTCTCGAGCAATTCAAGATAAGGACTCAATACTATGAACGCACTTGATACAATTTCAAAGAGTCAGCAGCCATGATACTAAAAGGAACTTCCACGTGAACAAACGCAGCCTTCGAATCGGCCATAGGTCGGCATTGCGATCACGTCTTCATTGGAAACAAAGAAGGATGCAGAACTCTGGATGAACTAAATTGGTGAGCACGTTCCAATTATTTAATCTTTTTATCTCTCAATGCTTCACCAAACTACGAATTCATAAAATATTCAACTAAATACGTACAGGGTAACGTTTGCTGGTCATTGCCGAGGATATTGTGGGAGTCCCAGATATCCGGTTCAAGCTTTAGCTAGCAACGGTGGCTCTTCTCGACCTTCTATTCCCTGAGTAGCTAGTACGAATAAGGGCGTCCTTGTGAAGTTTTGCTGTACCTGTTATGAACAACTAGTACATCCCATTCCCTACACTCACTTAAGAAACTTGCCTTGCTTCAGAAGTGAATCCTTTTTGTAGTACTAGTCTTCGTAACAAAAAGGGCACCATTACGGAGCATGAGATCTGATCAAATTATTCGTAGTACTACTTGACCAACACCCCCAGCCGGGTGAGGGGTAGAGGATGACTCACACACACACACACTCTTCCTCGTCTAGACAAGGAATTTTGGAATTATGAGAATTAACATGCAGTTCAATGTTATCAAGAGCTGTTTGAAATTTGTTTGTAATATCAGACGTAATTTTGATTTTGTTTAAGGAATTGGAAGTGCCGTAAACTAGTTCTCTAGGTGCAAACTTAGTAACAGAATGTTTGGTGTCATTGTATAGTGCAACTACTAATTTTAATCCGTCATATAAATTTCTATCTCTTGTTTTCTCCTGATTAGCTTGGTACATCTCGATTATTGTGCTGTGGAACCTTTCGACTATTCCGTTGCTGTTACTGCAACTAGCAAAATGTGGAAATATATTTAAATCTTCCAGAAATTTAATCATGGCAGGGCTACGGAAACTTGTAGCTTGATCGCAAATTATTTGCTTTGGGATTCCAAATGTGAGAAAGTATCGGGTTAGGACTTCGATAATAGTTTCTGTTCGTTCGTTGTCTATCTTGTATAGTTGTGCAAATTTGGAAAATGCGTCTACTATTGTCAACAATTTCTCTGTCGCTTTAGTGAAGACGTCCATATAAACTGTATCTAAACGTCTGTCATTTATACGTCTTGTTGTGGGGATTTTGAAAGGATGTCATTCGTATTTTGCAAGTCTACAGTCCTCACAGTTCTTTGTAAATTCGTTTAGTTGTTTGTACAGTCCAGGGAAGAAAACGGATTTACTTATTTCGTCGAATACAATTTTGCAGCTCCGATGACTGTAGTCATGACTTCATGTAATAAATTCTTCTAGCTCCCGTTGTCAATTGTTTGAGGTAGTTTTGAATTGCAAAATTCAAATTTAACTTTTTTTCGGAAATGTTCGTCAGCTATCTTTGAGCATAATTTCGCGACCTCCTTCGGAGCGAATATGCCATTCGTGGTACTCGGGTTTACATGCTCTTTAAGGAATGTGACTAAACTGGCCTCGTCATAGCTTGGTCTGTGGTAGAAATGCGGAGTGTAATCTGGAAAGATTTTAATAATTAAATATGTGAATTTCCGTTTGTTGTCGGTTACTCTAAAAAACATTTGATTTTTAAACCTGTTCACTGGATGCGGTCCATAAATCTTGTCAGCCTAATATATTTCGTTCTCCATTTCCTGGTTATTGGTTTCCGCTCTAGGGATCCTGGACAGTCCATCCGCGACCACGTTCTGTTTACCTTTTTTGTATATAATTTTAAAGTCAAATTGTTCGAGATAAACGCGTTGTCTTGTTACTCTTCCCGTAGCGTCTGTTAGTCTTAGCTCCTTTGTTAACGGCTCATGGTCCGTATATATGATGAACTGTTTACCGTATAAGTACGACCGAAAAGTTTTCGTTGCGAAATAGATTGCCAGCAGTTCTTTTGACGTTGCAGAGTAATTTTCCTCTGCTCTTGATAAAGTGCGTGATAAGTAGGCAATTGGTCTTTCCTTTCCATCAACTAATTGACATAACACTGCTCCAATGGCTACATTGGAGGCATCAGTTGTTAAGATAGATGGCTCCTCAAAATTAGGATAAGCCAACAACAAATCTGAGGTCATTATTTCTTTCAGTCGTGCAAATGCTATCTTGTATTCGTTTGTGACAATTATATCCTTTTTCTTACCCCTTAGTTGTCCTGTCATAGGTTTTGCTATGTTAGCAAACCGAGGTACATAAACCGTCGGTAATAACTAACAGTACCGAGAAAGGATTTTAATTCTTTTGGGGTAGTGGGAATAGGCCAAGTTTTGACTGCTTCGACTTTCCGAGGGTTGGGTCGAACGCCTTCAGTGGTTACCACATGGCCTAGAAATTCGACTTCCTTTCTAAGGAATTCACACTTATCACATTGGATCTTCAAGTTGGCATCCTTCAATGTTTGCAATATTTTTGAAATGTCTTGAAGATGAGTTTCCAGGTTTGGGGAGTAGATGATTATATCATCCATATAAACGAAACATCGGATTCCTAGATGTTTTCTCAAGACGGAATCCATCAGCCTTTGGAAGGTGGCTGGAGCGTTCTTTAGCCCAAATGGCATACGAACAAATTCGTATTTACCATGGTCTACATTGAACGCTGTTTTGGGTATATCAGCGGGATCCACTTCAATTTGATGAAAACCGCTAGCAAGGTCGATGACGCTAAAATATTGGGCTTTACCTAGACGGTCAAGTATTTCACTGACCTCAGGAATGGGATATTTATCAGCTGGAGTTTAACTTTCTATAGTCAATTACAATCCGATACTTCCTTTTCCCGGAATTGTCGACCTTCTTAGGGACTACCCAAATGGGTGATGTCCACTGGGATGATGATTCCCTAATTATTCCACTATCAAGCAGTTTATTAATTTCGTTACTGACTTGATCGCGGAGATGATAGGGGTATTTATAAGCCCTCTGGTGAATCGGAGATTCGTCAGTGGTCTTAATAGAATGTTTAATTTCGTGTGTGAAGGATAGCTTTTGATTATCCTTCTGGAAAATGTCCCTGAACGGTTTGAGGGTTTTGATAAGAAGCAGGGTTGGGAAAAATCAAATTTTCGAAAAATCGAGTATGATCAAACTCACCCGCGATTTTACTTTTAAATTATCAAGTGATTAAAACTCGCCAGCGATTAAGAATCGTTTGAAAATCGTATCTTGATTTGAAGCATTTACCGTTACCTTTTAAACTATTTTTCCTTACTAGCATGAAACTATAACGCCAAATAGAAGGTATAACGGGACTGTTGACAATTAGCTATAATTAGTGAAGAATAATGATTGAATGAAAATTCTGTGTTTATTATCGTTTGAGTACAAAATTTGAAAAGTTGTCGCCGGCGACAACTCGCCTACTGTTTTCACGTGAAAAGTTTTCACATGAAAATCGCAATCATGATCGTCTGATAATGATTAAGCACAACACTGATAAGAAGCTCTTTCTCCTCCTTATTCAGGTGGTCGGAAGGAATATTAAATTTGAAATTACTCTTCTGCTTCTCCACTATCAGACCGTCATTTACCAGAGGTTCAACGATGTGAAGCCTTTCAGGATTTTTGGTTGATAAATGTACACGCGCTCGGTACATACCAGGTTTGACTGTTACTTCTGGTGTAAGATTAATTTCATCTTCCACCAAAAAATCACCATTGGCAGTAGTGACTATGCTGCAAACGTTTTCAATACATGCGTTGAAATTCAATGCTGATAGTGAATACTTTGACATAGGGAAAATTTTGTCAGCAATAATGAGACAATTACTTTTCGTGTCAATTTTCGTTCCCATTTTAGATAGATTCTCATAGCCGATGAGGCCATCGAAGAATTTGTGAAATTTAAACACGTAGTATGTTAAATTGCACTTTTTGAAACATTCTGGGAAAAGATTGGCTTTAATGAATTTGTTAACCACAAATTTCCCATTTTTATTAGAGATAATTGCTGGATTTGCGGAAGTCCTAAATCTATCTACATGTGTAGGGTTAATGTAAGATTTGTTTGCTCCAGTGTCTCCAGGAAATTCAAGGTTCCTTTCGACGTGAGCAATTTTATGTACGGTATGAAATTTAAATCCTTGCCTGCTCCGTATAAAAGCTTCTAACTCGGCCACTGTGGCCCGAAGCTGCTCAATTTCGGAGGCGTAAGCACGAGTTTCGGGCATTTTGGTTTTTAGGGTAATATATTGTGTTTGTGGAAGAAATTATTGGTAGGTGAATTTTATGATCTGAATTTTGATGTAACAAACTTTAAAGATAATTCGTATTTACTTACAAGATGATGATTATGATTATCATTGGTGAGAGTAGGCCGGTCCGTGGCTAGCACAGGTGTCGGTTGCTGCTTTTTCCCTCGTTGGGTCTGCTGTCGCACTGTACTATTTTTCTACACCACACAACCGTATCCTACCGGCTGCGCCAGTTAAGGATTTCTTTTGGTAAATTAATTTTTAAAAACTACACTTCGAACACTTTGTATTACAACACAAACTACCCTATGCACTGAACGTTATGTTGCCGCAGCTGCTACCGATGAAAAAAGGTCGAGCCGCGTGCTCGCGTTGGTTTTATTACTTATTCCGCTGACTCTGCATATCTCGTCCATTGCAACGTGTATTGACTGCGTGGCATGGACTGGTTATTCCTAAGGCTGAAAGTAATTTAACTGCAATGCTTTTAACATTTCGATAGTTACATCAGTTTTGCAGTTATCGGACAGCTGAGCTTCAAAACGATGTCAATGTCGATGATAACTGCATCCAGCTTTCCACGCTCGGTTATGGCGGCTTGTCGGAGTGTAGAAATCAATCGGTCGCTGAAATGTTTGACACTAGCTGGAGGGAAACTCACTGTCGATAAGGCCTTTTTTCCCTTCCCCTCACCCACGCCAGTAGGCTTTCCTCCAGCTAGTGTCAAACAGTACAGTGACCAATTGATTTTCACACACAAATAAGCTACCATTACCGAGCGTGGAAAGCTGGATAGCGTTGAACAATCAGGTGCACTTCTGACAGGTGTTTGCCGTCTTGAATGCGTCGCAGTTATCGAACGCCATTGGCTAACTGAAACGAAAACATGTTGCAGTTATCGAACGACTAATGTATTGTCCATAAGAAATTGTTGGAAAATCCCATTGGCCGCAAGCGACACACGGCCGAACTGGTAATTTGGCCCAAATAGTCGTTTGCCCTAACAGGTCGTTTGGCCGAATAGGTCATCAGCCCAAAAATGCTGTTTGGCCGAAATGGTCGTTTGGCAGAATGGAATATTTGTCCGAAAATATAGTTTAGGCCAACAGGTTATACGGCCAAATGTCAATAACTGAACGGGTAATTTAATCCAAAATATCCATCCATTTGGCCTAATAACATTTACGTTGAAAAGGCTAATTGTCAAACGACCCTTGAACGAAATTTCGTTAACTCTCTACTTTATAAGTTGATGCTGGCCTTTAAACCAAAAGCCATCTAACCAAATCCCATAAAACCGAATTGATATTCGGATAAACGTCTTTTTGGTAGAATGATCAATTCAGCCGAACAACACTTTTCAAAGAAGGTTGCAGAAAGTACATTTTTGGGCCAAATGGCTCTTTCTACAGAATGACATTTTTTTTACCAAACGGCAAATTCAGCCAAATATAGGGTAAACAACTTTTTACAAGTCTGCCAAAATTTTCCTTTTGCCATTGCCACAGCCATTGCTTTCGGCCGAACTACGTTTTCGGTCAAACCAGTTTTGACCTGATAACAGTTTCCGTGAAACGTTTAATTTTGCTAAATGTTAGCTGGTTAGATGTCTTTTAACCTAAAGGCTGCCTTACACCTCGGAAAAATTTTCCGCCGGAATTTGGTCCCCGTGTATTTTAAATGGGGCCGGGATGTTGATTTTCCGTGTCCGAATCCCTAAAACATCGCATATGCAAAAATGCATGGGGAAACAATCCGCAGACGAAATTCCCGAGGTGTGAGGCTACCTTAAAGGCCGACTTAAAAATAGAGAGGCCACGGAATTTTGTTGAATGGTCAATAGACAAAAAGACCATTCCGCCAAACAAATGGCCATTTCTGACCATATTACCCGTTCAGTACGAGGATCAGTCATTGAAATTTGGCTGTATTACCCGTCGGACCAAATGACTTTTTCGGCCAAATAGCCCAATCTGTCAAAAAATTATTTCTGTAAAATGGCATTTTTGACCAACGATCATTTTCGGCCGGACAACCTGGTAGGGCAAACGGCTTTTTCGGCCAAATTGCCAGTTCGGCCGTTTGTCGCTTTCGGTCAATGGAACTTACCAAGAATTTCTAATCGGAAATAGAAAGTATTTTCTGAAGAAATCCAAAAATAATCCTCAAAAATTCCAAGCATTTTTTTCGATGTTTTAAGTTTGGCTATGCCGTTTAGTGATGAACTTCTTCCTGCGAAAAAATCATTCTAATAAAGGATAAAAAAAAACTAATCGTCTTATATAATCTAGATTGGGGAAGTCAACGTTAATGCATCTCTTTTACCAGTTACAATTTTCTGTGAATTTCAAAGAATACTCAACAGAAACTCAATAGGAACATTCCGTTGATTTTCCCAAAATTTTTCTGTAGAAATTTGGAACAACTTCTCGCGAAAAATCTGAAGAGATTCTCATGTGAATCCCAAGCAACTTTCCTTGGTAAATCCAAAGAGCTCCTCTTGGTAATTCCAAAGAATTCTCGATACTTGAAAGTAGTTTCCGTCGAAAATCTGAAAATAATTTTCGAATAACTATTCTGGAAAAACTGGAAATCTCTCGTTAAAATTTTGAGGCGAAAATCAAAAGATTCTCCCGTTATTGTCTTGAAAATATCCAAATATCAGCCGAATGACACTTTCGACCGAAAGTCCTTTTCGACCAAACGACTATTTCGGCCGAAGGACATATTCACGATTTTTTTAGCCAAAGGAACTGTTCGACCAAATGACATTCTCGGCCAAATAACTTTAGGCTAGATATCCTAGCGAAGTCTGAAAACATAATGAGATCATATAGAAAACATATTTTGATTTTGACATCAAATTGAGTCATAATTCGTTTTCAAATATGTATAAATCATTATGATTGATTACATATTTTGCTGTAGATCATTAAATTGAATGGTATGACATCAAACTGTGTACTTATTTTGTTACGGAAACCAATATCAAAATTAGTTTTCGATTTGCTTTCATCGACAGCAGGAATAGTTAATGATTGAATGTCACAGTAAGATATTTCTGCTATTATGTTTAGTTATTTCAACCGATAAAACGACCAAAAAGATATCAAATTGAGTAAACATAATCGATGATTTAACAACATTAAAAAAAGGTTATCGGTTTGCTCGGGAAGGCTTCTACCAAATAGTCTTTTCGGTTAAACGACATATTCGGCCTAACAACTTTCAGCCTTGTGGCTTTCTGCCGAACGACTCTTTTCTGTTCAAAAATTCAATTTAAATTAGATTTTTTTGAATTTCAACGGGAACTCCTTCGCTATTTGCACGCTTAGTTTTTACGGAGAGCTTTTCAAAATTTCAACAAGATATTGTATGGTATTTTCATGGAAATTATTGGTATATTCACGAAAAATTCTCTGGAGTTTCAACGTGATGTTGCAGAGATCTATCAGGAAATTATATCGATATTGCACTGAATCTTTGGAGTTTCCACTAAAAATTTGAATCGGCGTGGAAAATTATAGATCAGCGGCGTGACAACTTTGTAACGGCGGCGCGCCGATGCAAAAACTGTCGGCGGCGGCGGCGTGGCGCGGCGGCGCACACCTCTAAGTTTGGTCTCCATGTTACCTGGTCCATACGCTGGCACTCGAAAGAATTCAGAAAACTTTCATTAGGTTTGCTTTAAGACAGCTACCTTGGAACGATCCATTTAACCTCCCGAGCTATCCAAGTCGTTGCAAGCTGATCGACTTGGAAACGCTTTCCGCCAGGCGCCTAAAAATGCAGAGATTGTTTATCTTCGTCCTCCTGACAGAAAATCTGGATTGTCCCGAGCTATTGGAGCTCGTACGTTGGAATGTTCCCTCACGCAGATTGCGAAACTCGCCTTTATTTGTGATCCCTTTTCACAGAACAAACTTTGGCTGCAATAATTGTTTTGATTTGTGTTTGCGTTCTTTCAACGATGTTTGTAACAAGTTCGATTTTATTCTGCCCAAAAATGTGTTTAGTGCTAGGATTAGAGAATTAGAATAATTTAGCTATTAAGGAAGCAATCTGTGCGGCATGGTCGAGGATGATGTACTAATAAAATAAATAAATAAATTCAAAAGTCTTCCAGAATCCCTAACGGGCTTTAATATCGGGAAGTTTTCATTTTTTACAGGCCAATAACTAACAATAAACATATGTTTTGATTTTTGTCTTAAATTTCAAATATTCAAATGTAATAACTAAATAATATTAAAATGCTCATTGTTCTAGATATTATATTGTTCATGCTTGGTATACGCATGTAATATCATATCTGATTCTTCAATACTGAAATTTATTGCGCGATGGGCTCTAGTTATGAGATTGAAGGAATCATCAGCCGTATGAGGGTTCAATATTAGCATACGACACTTTTTAATGTCGCGAATGTCGATTTAAATCACGATTGAGAAAGCTACGCTGCGACCCCAACTCAATTACAGTAAACATAATCAAACATCAAAACGATTAGACTCGTACCATTTATGCTATGATATATCGATGGTCTCACTTTCCTACTCAACATAAAACATGCTCGACTCTAGCGCAATCCTAACTAAGTCGAACGAATATGTATCGTAAGCAATCCCAAATTTCCATACCTACTCTCGCACCAGCACACTCATGCTTAGTTTGAATCCCTATGCCAAACACCATCGTCGTCGTCTTCGCCTCCGCGCGGTTTCTACGAATGAGTGGCATTCAGTTTCGTTCGAGACGCTGCCCGGATCAAGCTGCGGTGCGCGCGCGCGTATTTTCCCGACAATCTGAATCAAACCGTTTGTATTCCGAGTCAGCCGGCTCCTATAGACCCTCTATTCTAGAAGTAGCCCGTCGTCAGCCGCTGCCGAGGGGCTAGACGATTGTTCTCGCGCTCGATCTGGGTGACGCGTAGTGGGACCGGACCGATCGGAGGTATTTCAGTGTGTCAAGTGTTTGTGTGCATTTGTGTTGTGGTTCTGATAAATTACAATCGAAACCAGTGTGTCCGTTGTTTGGAAGGAAGAACATGAATAGTGCCACCTCTACTGCACTCCACCACCAGCCACCGCCGTCGCAGGATTCGCTGACCTTGGACGACATGAAGGGGTTGGGCGCGAGGAGGGAGAATCTCGTCGCCAAGATGTCCAGCAGTGGCAGCGGTGTTAATAATAACAATAACAATAGTATGAGTACTAACAACAACAAGCTGACCAGCAGCAACAGCACCCAGAACGGTGGTGGTGGCAATCAAAATGTGCTGTTTGCTATGGCGACGGCGGCGGTTGTGTCGGAGATCGAAGACAACAAGCTCGGCGCCAACGATAAGGAGAAGCTGACCAAAGCGGTGATGAAGGTGTTCGAAGAGTACAAGTGGACTCCGCCTACTAATGTCGTCAAGTAAGTGGGACTGGGAGAGGGTGGCGGGTGCGAGGGTGTTTCGA
>NW_026941817.1:0-1568 GCF_024139115.2 Armigeres subalbatus
TAATCTTTAAAAAAATTCACCCTTCCGGAATTTCGATTTACTTCGGCAATTGAGTCTGAGCCTTGTGGTAAATGTAGCTCGTCCTACCTTTAGTGGTAGCCCGAGTAAGAAGTAGTTGAATAGGCCTCGCTCGCTGGTAGGCACTCGGGAGCAAGCGAAAAATTCCATCAGCCTTTTGTTCATCTCTGACATCGCCACGACGAAAGTGCTTCCACGCCACCAACCGACGGCGTCGTTATGCGTCAAATGCGACCCAGCCTCGCCGTCCTGGGTGGATGGTGGTGATGGGCCTGCTGTTTGAAGCCTTGTCATATATTTCACAGTGTCAAACAGTTTTCCCGGGCCCTGCTCTGCCTCCCTCTCGGGCCGCTTGGATGACCTCTCTTCGCCGGATAGTCGTCGTATTTATCCATCGCACCCGTCCTGGGGATGCGGCGTGCGCGGCACTCAGCGTAGTTGTTCCATTGTTATTAATGCTTGAATATGAATTGAAACGAGGCGTGAAACAGTTTTCATAATGAATGAGACTTTGCGCCTTCTTGGTCCCTGTAGTGCTGTCTGCCATCATTGTCGTCACGTAGTCTTCTCGGTAAAGGTTTGCGTGGTGTTGAATTTGAAAAGTCAAAAGAGTTAGTGTGATAATGCGATCTTGGGTTGGCGCCCGCTGCCTCTACCATCGCTAATAGGGCATTATATATTGCAGTTTCTGGGAAAAGCGATGAAAAATGGTCAAACTAATTCAGAAACTGTTGGCTACCTATGTCAACTGACTGCCCTAATGAATGCTTGTTACAGGAACCAAAGAAGTCAAGAACAGTTGTACACCGTATATAGATGAATGAATTTGGTAATATACAAAACCACATCTTGATGAATTCAAGCGACATCTGTTCTTGTGAATGCGAACCGATAAACATTGGAGGTATTGTGGCTGCTAATCTGTGGGTTGTAAAATTACCAAGGAAATATAAAAAAATAGAAGGTTGTATGCGAGACATGACCGCCAATCGGACGTAGGACTACTTAAAGTGTAGAAGGTTTCATTCTGAAATTCTGAATATGTTAACCAATGCAGATCTATGGCTGCAGTGACCGTTGCGATTGAACTGCAGTCATTTGGCGTACCATGCCGTTTTGAATTATTATAAAGAATGAAAATGTGTGTTTTTCACCAGACGTCAAGAATTCTCTGCGTTTGTGTTTTGTAATTATGAGAAAATTCCTTCAACTTTATCTTGTGTACAATGGCAGCTCGAATAATCATCGATTTATTTCCAATAATGCGCATTTCCAAAAAATATTAGCTGCAAAAACAGAGTCTGAAATTTGTGAGAAAATTTCACCCTAGCAAAAATGAATAACGAATTGATAACAAATTCTATTAGCAATTCTGAGCAAAATTTTGTTCCTGAAATAACTAAATGAATACAAATTAAGTAATTTAGTAAATAACTAATTTAGTTATTATTTAGTTATCAGCCAGTTATGGATATGGTGGGCAGCAGGGACTATGTCCAAGGGCTTGACGATCCCCCCAGGCTATCTGCGAGTTGTGGGGCTTGCCTAGG
>NW_026941818.1:0-210000 GCF_024139115.2 Armigeres subalbatus
TTGCGCCATTTAGCTCCGCCTCGGTCGCGATCTCGAAAGACTTGGATAGTCCCCGACGGCGAATCTAAATTACTCCGACGAGAAGTTCCCCGAAAGCGGGAGCTCCTCTGGTGCTGGCGTTCCTATTAATTATCGACATCTATATTTACGACTTCCGCGGCGGAGTACTCATGGTCCGCTATCCATAAAGGTTGCCTGCTGCTGCTCTATTCGCCAATGTCGGCTATCATGGACGTATACGGTTCGAGGCCGCATCTCTCCGTCCTCGAATGCGCCCCACGCCGGCCAGGTCGTTTTGCACCTGGTCTGCCGACCTTGCTCGCTGTGCACCACGCCGTCTCGTACCTTCCGGATCGGAAACTCTCTTTGCAGGGTTGCTGTCGGGCATTCTTGCAACATGTCCTGCGCATCGTACCCATCTGGCTTTAGCTACCTTCTGGATACTGGGTTCGCCGTAGATCTGGGCGAGCTCGTGGTTCATTTTTCGACGCCATACACTGTTTTCTTGCACGCATCCAAAGATGGTCCTAAGATCCCGTCTCTCGAATACTCCAAGTGCTTGCAAATCCTCCTCGAGCATTGTCCATGTTTCGTGTTCGTAGAGAGCTACCGGTGTTATCAGCGTCTTGCACATGACACATTTGGTGCAGTGGCGAATCTTTTGATCGCAGTTTCTTCTGGAGCCCGTAGTAGGACCCTTCCACAGATGATGCGCCTTCGTATTTCACAACTAACATTGTTATCAGCCGTTAGCAAGGATCCAAGGTAGTCGAATTCCTCGACCACCTCGAAGGTATCCCCGTCTATCGTAACACGTGGTAACACTGCTTCCCATGCGGGCTCTGTCGCACTCGGTTCCGCCCACAAGCATATACTTTGTTTTCGATGCATTCACCACCAGTCCAACTTTTGTTGCTTCACGTTTCAGGCGGGTGTACAGTTCTGCCACCTTTGTAAATGTTCGGCCGACAATGTCCATATGTAATCCTCGAAACAAATAAATTGACTGGATCGAATCGAACCCCGGCTGTTACACCCGGCTCTCCGCAGGCACCTCCTAGCGCAATGTTGACCAACAGGCATGAAAGTCCATCACCTTGTCTTAGTCCCCGGCGCGATTCGAACGAACTGGATTGTTCGCCCGAAATCTTCACACAGTTTTGCTTTAATCAGTCTGGTAAGCTTCCCAGGGAAGCTGTTCTCGTCCATAATTTTCATAGCTCTACGCGGTCTATACTGTCGTATACCACCTTGAAATCAATGAACAGATGGTGCGTTGGGACGGCATTTGCCGTACAGTAAAGATCTGATCTGTTGTCGAGCGGCCGTCAACGAAGCCTCGGCTTGATAACTTCCCACGAGCTCATTCACTAACGGTGACAGACGTCGGACGATGATCTGGGATATCACTTTGTAGGCGGCATTAAGGATGGTGATCGCTGGAAAGTTCTCACACTCCAGCTTGTAGAATGGGCATATAACCCCATTCCTTCCACTCCTCTGGTAGCTGTTCGGTTTCCCAGATTCTAACTATCAGCTTGTGCAGGCAAGTGGCCAGCTTTTCCAGGCCCATCTTGATGAGCTCAGCTCCGATACCATCCTTACCAGCTGCTTTATTGGATGTAGAATCACATCCTTAACTTAAAATAAATTACCGAACAGTTCTGCTGTTGAGATTTCGGTAAAGCAGACCCCACACGACGGAAAAGTTTGACAAACTCTTGATTATTGAAGGAAAAGATTGATGATGTGAGTGCGAACTCAAAATATTGAAGTAAATATTGAAGGAAATCTAAAAAGTTTGATATTCTTTTTCCCTCATCTCCCCCCGCAGTTTGCCCACAGGAGTCGATGACGGTTGAGTGTGTGCGTTATACCGCTATTTGATTCGTTTAGTTCAAGAAAAAATTTAGTTTTTCTTCAGCTACGGCCATGCCGGCTAATCATTGAAAATATTGAAGAAAAGTTTGATAAAAAGTTTGACGAAAAAAGTATTGTCAATATATGCCTCGCGTGGGTTCTGCTTATGAGTTAAGTGTGCACGAATAAAAATATAAAAGTTAAATAGATTAAAATTTAAGCTATAACCATATTCGGTCTATCCACTCATTGCTAGGATTATTTTTGATTCAATCATTTGAGGATTAAAGTTGATTTAATCATTGCAAGGCTTTCCTAGCTATAATTGTTAGGCAACGGCATGTTGTTTACAACAAAATCAAATATGAAAAAATAACAAACAATGATAACGTCACGACGTTGAAATGGAATTTTGAAAAAAGACGGGATTTAAGCTACGACTAGAATGTAAAAGTCCAAGGGCAAAAAGTAAGTTCCTTTGAATGGAATTGTGATCAAGAGCGGGAGTAATTACGGTTCGTTTTTAGTAGCCTTTTTGCGAACGTGTTGAAACTTGAGTACTACTAGCTTGGGTTCCATATGGGGAAACAGGGGAAAACCGATTGAATTTGTTGGATTGCTAAGGGAAACGACACAAGTTTTTATGGGCTGAAGTTCCGAAAACGATGGTGATTCCTCCGAAAAAGACACCCCTGCATGCCGTCTTTGTGAGGGATATAGAGATGAGTGACGTTTAGCGCTCGCACACTAATGTGCAATTCGTGATGTGTAAAAACATGTTTGTTTTCCTTCTGCTCATAACCTCAAAAATGATAGGGTCATCACAATGATTTCAAAAGAGTAAAAAAATATATGGAAATATACTCATTTTTACCCAATCTTTGCTGAGTTGCACCATCTAGGAGTGTTTGTTTTCCTTTTATCGCCACTCACACATTTGGACGTGAGTATCTCAATGCCGTCTTTTTCGGCATAGGAAAATCTCGTTGAAAACTTGTGTCTTTCCCCTTGGGGAATTCGTCGGTTCGGCGCAACTCCGGAACAAGTGCGAAAAATATTCTTTTTTTCTGACGCGCGGCTCAATTTCTCATAGTCTTTTTGTTGACTTCACAAATCCGGACTTGAGTCGGGCAAGATGGCGTAGGTGATTCGTCCAATAAGCTGGAACAACCTGAAAAAAATGAAATGTTGCTGCGATTCGACCTACCTTGCTGAATGACAAAAGTGTAATGAATGTTTTTCTCAAGTCTCAAGAGTAATAATGCGAGCTTGTTAAGCATTTAAACATTTATTTTTCAGAAAATCATTACAATGCTTAAAAAGCAAGCGAAGCTAAATTTATTAATAATCCTTGTAACAATTAAATTTTGAAAAAGCTTCAGAAGGATTAAATAATGCTAGGTAATTAGCTTTTTCATTTTATCCGTGGTCTAGAAACGCTATAGTGGCGCTGTAGTCATTTAAATTATTTTGCCAAGTTATGCTTCAGCAAGCTTCAATTGGCCATATACATCATGTTGTAATGCATGTTTGGTTCGATCACCAACATCGATTGAGTGATTCAAATCGTTCCGAACTGTCAGTTTGAACATGAATCTGAAACAGTAGTTTTCCCAGCAGCTGTTCTAGATTTGTTTTTGTTCCAGATTATTTTGTTCCAGATTCAAACAAGAATAGTGGTCGAAATAGATATTAGAGGGGCGATTCAAATATGACGTCCACTACTTTTTGGATTTCATGACCCCACCTCCCTCTGTTACGCTTTTTTGTATACTTAGTACATGTACTATGTCTACATCTTGGACCCCCTCCCCTATAACCTGTGACATCATTGTTGAACGACCCCAGAATGAAACTGAATCACTACTGATTTCACTCTTAGGACCCAATTTTTAAAAAATGAAGGGATATAAGCTAAGCGTGTATTTCCTGTATTTCATGCCCCTCGTTAAAGCGTCGCTTCAGCATAAACTCATTTTGCAAGTCGACGCGTACGCTTACGTCAAGCATTTTGCCGCATGACAGCCAAAATAGTTTCAAAATAGTCAACATGCCACACACCACTAGGGATTTTCGTTCTTGTTTTTCTGGTGCCAGCACTCGCACTCGCATCCGAAGCGCTTCGCAAAGTAGTGTCCGTTCGAACGCGCCGAGGAGTAGTGTGAACAAACGAGAGCGACAACACAAGGAACCTCTTCGAGTAAGCAAGCTGCGAAAAAGAGGCAACCATTTTTCTCCATCGTCGTATCGGAAACGAGATTGTGCAGATTTTTCGTTTTCGATTATTATCGTCGCGGCGCGGTTCGGAATCTATAAAGTAGTGTCTATTTGTGGTAATTACGGTTCTGCGTAGAAATCATTAAAAACTAGCAGTGGAGAACGGTGGCGCGTGCGGTTTTTCACCATCCCAAAAGAAATATTTTCCCCGAGCTCTGGCCGGACGCAAGGCAGCTAAACGCGTTCCACTGGTCAACCAGCACCAACAGCAAGACAGGAGCACCCAACATAGCAGTAGCCCCACTTGGTGGAAGTAAAAAAACGGCAGTCGAAGTGGGCTTAGTGTTATTTTTTTCTTCTCTTGTACCAAATGTGGAAGTGTCTTCGGTGTGAAATCCAATCAGCGAAAAAGATAATTTAGTTCGAATTTCCCGCGCAGGATTACGAAAAGAATATTGACGCTGGAGGAACTCGAAAATACTGGCCACTTCCTAAGTGGGCCCGTTGTGGAGTTGTCTGGATCCAAATCATAAGGTGAATTTGATTTTTCTCATTCGTATAGGAAAGGAAATTGTTAGGTATTACGCTTTGGATTTCACTATGGTAATTGATGCCACAGTCCGGAAGTGAAGGAATTTTCCACTTCAGTTGAGTGGATCGATGTTGTTCCCGAGAAGAAATGCTCAAAATATTTCGGTGTTGTGCTTCCATTTTGACGTTTTATGCTGCTGACGATGTACGATGTTGATTGTATATCTAGTTGATCAAATCAAACGGGCAGCGCGAAGAGAAATCTTTCATGCATATGCATAAGCAGTTCCAGAGTTTGGAAGTATGGGGGCGAGTCTGTATGGATATCTATAAAGTGTGGGTCAGGCGTTTGATCGTTCAACACTTTCGTAGCTTAAAAACACTATTCTTAAGCAATCCATCGCTTATTACGCTATTTTTTATAAATATTTTGTAAAAAAAAAACGCTTGGAATATTTTTAAATGTCGATAGGAGTATTTAATATGTCTTTTTTATAGAATATGTGTATCTTTCGTAATTCGTAACAATTGCCCTTTCCTATTTTTTTTTATATTATGCCATTTGTAGAATGTATGAGACCAGGGGTTTGACACCTAGAAGCTGTCATTGACCATAGCCAAGGGACGAAGCAAAGATCGCAATATCTATGTGTGGAGCGAAACACACAGCGAGATATTTGTTTTCTTCCATTCGCGATTTCCTGACTGATAGAAATTGTTTGGAGAGAAGACGTTTTTTGTTCTTTTGCTTGATACGGTTCAACAGGATAAATCCCACCGAAAATAATTACCACACCATCGCTTTACTTAGTGCACCCTCTTTTCTTTTGAAAATATAACTTACAAGTCAGAAAGCCACTGCCGATGGAGGTGTAATTAAAACCCGAAAAACTGAGCAAAAGCGAGAGAGTTACAACTCCAGCGCTCTCAGCGCTCCAACATTACAGCGACATTATTGGTTGCATACACATCGATTCCGATAGAAAGAAAACAAGAAAAACATCACTTTAGAAACAACCCCACCTCTACTATAGCTTCAACTACTCGTCAGCAACGTGGAGCGATCATCGAAGAATTGGCGCTAATGTGTTTATGCTCGCACTTTGCTTATCGAGTTCTACGGGTTTCCTCTTCACAATGTTTAGGTTACTGAATACGTTGCATTCTCCTACAGTGGATCCATATTTTAGAACGTTATATAAACATTTTTCTTTGCAAATCCACCGTGAGATTTTGATTCTCATAATAACGTTGAACATTATGGTTTTGTTACGTTCTTGAAGAGAATAGAAACGTCCTTGATTTTCTAACTGTAATATATTTTAAACTATTTTTTCAGCGTTATGGAACAAATTTTAATAATCTACACTTACACATTTGGAAGTCATCATCATCGACTTCAGTTTATATTTTCATATACATCTTCCTTTAAAAAAAATGCGATGGAAACTAAGCAGGGGCCTACATAATACAGTGTTGATTCAATTTTGTCTACCCCTGATTTTATTACGTTTTCGACCAGATCGTTCTTTTATTTTCGTAAATAATACTGCAAACAACAATGATATTTTCCATGAAATAACTTTTACCACCTGTGATTTATTATGAATCATTTCTGAGTTCCTACTTTTACGAGTCATAAGCTTATTAAAATTTGTGAAATGAATTTGAAAATTGAAATTTAAAAAAAATCCTATTTTTTCACATTTCCGATTCTTATTCTTCAATGGCTCTACATTGCAACCGTCTTCTATTAGAATTTCCTCAGTTATTAATTAAAAGCTTTTCTATGCAAGCCTTTGCATGAGTATGTATCTTGTGTGGCAAGTACAATGGATACACTATGCCCAGGGTGTCGAGAAAGTTTCCCACGCAAAAACATCATAGACCAGACCGAGAATCGAACGTGTCATCTCCGGATTGGCAATCCTACGCCTTTGCTCGAAAGTCTACTGGAGACCCCTATATTTCATATTTTATCATCTCAAATTTCATCAGGGTTTGATAAAATCGGGATACTACTGTATTCCTTTATTACATTTATTTTGCTTACATCTAAACAGATAACACTAAATCAATCACAATATTTAAAAAATCGTATTTCACTACTCACATTGTTATCAGCCGTTAGCAAGGATCCAAGGTAGACGAATTCATCGACCACGTCAAAAGTATCCCCGTCTTACGTAATGTTTGGCCGACAATGTCCATGTCATCAGCGAAACAAACAAATTGACTGGATCTGTTGAAAATCGATCCCGACTGTTACACCCCGCTCTCCGCAAGATACGTTCAAGTACAACATTGAACAACATGTCTTATCACCTTGTCGTTGTCCGGCGAGATTCGAACGAACCTGAGTGTTCGCCAGAAATCTTCACACAATTTTGCACACCATCCATCGTTGCTTTGATCAGTCTCGTAAGCTTCCCGGGAAACCTGTTCTCGTCCAAATTGTCCATGTTTTATAGCTCTACGCGGTCTATTATGTACATATATCGTAAACCTCCTTGAAATCGATAAACAGATGGTGCGGCTTGATATTCACAATGTTTATGAAGGATTTGCCGTACAGTATAGATCTCAGATCTGGTACGCCATCAAGCGGCCGTTAACGAAGCCGGCTTGATAACTTCCCACGGACCTATTTAGTAATGGGAATATACGACGGAAGATTATCTGCGATATAACTTTGTAGGCAGAATTTAGGATGGTAATCGTTCTCGCCTTATCGATGGGGCATTTGACCTCTTCCTGCAACTCCTCCGGTAGCTGCTCTGTTTCCCTGGGTTCATTTTCGTGAGTTCAACTCCGACACCATCCATCCTTACCAGCTGCTTTATTGTTGGCATTTTTATTTTCTCTCAATGTGAGGGCTGGTTGGTTTTCATTGTCCGCTGAACTGATGCAGTCTTCTCCTCCGCTGCACAGCGGGACACATCGAGCAAAAAAACTGATGTCCGCCGTTTTAAGTCCACCGAAAATGTATTTCTGGATAGGAAACGTTTGAAAGGGTTTTCGTAGGCTGAAAAAACTGGAAGCGGTCTGTTCGGACTGACGGATATTAAACGAAACTGTTTTGGGAATATCAACATTTATAAGGATTATCAAAAGAGTGATACAAATTTTGACTTTTTGCCGCCCCCAATATCTCACATCACGCTGGCTATTTCCTCGGACCGCTAGAAAGCGTCGCGAAGAGCCACTGCCGGATGGAGTGGAGGTAGTGTACCGCTCGACTGATTCGATGCCCCACCCCTCAAGAAGTGGTTTTGTGTAAGTGCTTCTGCCTCGTTGTTCTGTGGCGACACGTTAGTGAGGGGAAGATAGTTGACGATATCTCAGTCTCTACGATTGCCTACGATTGTCTGCAAAATCTCGTCGCTCAGTCGCCTTTCATTGTTCACCGCTGTAAGCGCCTCTTTCAAGGAATGCACCAACCGTTCCCAGACGCCCCCCCAAATGAGGCGCAGCTGGAGGATTGAACGTCCACCTCGTCCTTGCATTCGTCTTCACAGTCATCTCTGATGCACTATACAGCCTCTACCACGTTCTTGTTAGCTCCTCACCAGGGACAGAAAAGTCATTTCAACTACACTCAAACAGCTAATATCCAACACACAACCAAGTTGCTAGTCCTTCCCGAATTTGAATGAGCGAATGAATAGGACGGCATGTGCACAAACAGCAGCAAGCGTCGACTCTCGGTGTCAGCGTTGTTTTGTGCGGTGTCAAAATGAATCTTCAGCTTGGCACATTGATATTCAATTTGAAATCCCAAAATATGAATATCATTTCATACTGCGGTGCATGGATTCAACATTTTGTAGTCAGATTCCTAAAATATATGCATCTGTTTAGTATATGAAGTAAAATAATCATAATTTATCGGTGCAAATCCACCGCAATTCAAAATATTCATTTTAGCCCCGGCAGATATTCATTTTTTACGCTCGATTATCAATCGGCTATTGAGGATCGAGCGGTAAATTTGGTATGGAAGTTTGACAGCATGCTGCGAGATGTTCGTGCCTGCAATGCCGAGCGTCTGATCAAAACAAACACGAATCAATGACGAAGCTGCCTACTGAGCATCGATGCAACTGATAGTAAAACGAAGATTTCCGTCCCTGCTCCTCACAGATTCGTCCCATTGTCGGAGAAGAACTCAATCGGCCAGCCTCGGTGATCGGTGTATCGCCATCAAACAGGACTGAGTATCACCATGCAGGTGAACCTATCCATCGTTTCTCTGTACGACGCCCTATAGTTACGTCAAATGGTCCCAGATAATCGACACCTACGTAGCTAAAATGGCCGAAGATTCGGCGTTTTTTTCTAGTAGGTTCGGAATCTGCAGCCAGACACCGACGGGCACACCGGCGAACAGGGCTTGCTACTGCCGACCCGCTAAAACCACCATGTTCACAGACCCTGAGTCTCCCCGCATTACTTCTGGGAGGGGTCCGTGCGACTACGCACGAAATTTCACATTTTCAAAACCCTCCCTCCCCCCTGGTAGACTTTCGTAGACTTTTCCGAAACCCCTCCCCCATCCCCTTGAAGTCTACGTAGACTTTTCTAAATTTTACAAAATATCATATGTAATTGGACAATCAAAATCGAAATCAAATTTAATCCTCTGTCCACAGCTCCTGAAACCAAATCTCAAAGTCAATTAATTCAATTTCTGTTGAATTCGACACCTCCTAGAGGTGTGCACCAACGCTGCCGACACTTTTGCATCGGCGCGCCACTGCTTAAATTCCGTCACGCATCTGATCTATAATTCTCTACGCCGGTTCAAATTTGTAGAAAACCGAGGAATTTTCAGAATTTCTAAAAATTTCGAGTTGAAATTCCGAGATAAGTTTTTCGTGGAATTTTTCGAAGAAGATTCCGATAATAATCTTTAAAGCTTCCCGGTAATATTTCAAAGAACTCTCCGTGCTTTTCCGATGATTTTCTTGAAAATTACATGCAATATCCCATTGAATAATCATTCATTGTAATCGCTAGAATTCCAAAACTATTCCCGTTAATATTCCGAGTAGTTCCGTGAAAATTTAAATGGACATTCCGAAATATTTCCCGTGGAATTTTAAAATGCTTTCCTACATTCCTGAGGAAATTGAAAAAAAAAATCATATAGACATTCCAAAGACTTTACGAATAATTTGCGGTGGAAATTATAGAGAATTTTCAGTTGTAATTTTGGTGAATTTCTCGTAAAAATTTCGAATAATTTGTCATGAAAATACAAAAGCTTTCTTACCAAAATTTTAAAACTTTTTGCGGAAACTCAAAGAGTTTTGGTGGAAAACTTAAATAATTTCTGGTGGAAATTTTCAATAGTTTCTTTACAAATTCCGAAGATTTTCTATTGATTATTCTAAAGAATTCGCATTAGCACTTCCTAAGAAATTGCCGTGAAATATACGAAGAATTTCCCATGGATATTTCGAAGAATTTCGCTTATCTATCCAAAGAATTCCTCGCGAAAATTCCGAAGAATTTCCGAAATTAAGAAAAAATTCGCAGGAACTTCCCAAAAAATCTCCAATGAAGGATTTCTCGCGGTAATTTCGGGGAATTCCCCGTTGAAGTGCGACATAATTTTTCGTGAAAATTCCAAAGAATCACTTGTAGTTTCTAAGGGAAGTTCCCGACGAAAATCAAAAGATATTCTAGTAGAATCTGTAATAAAATCCAAGTGGAAATCTCGAATTTTTTTTGAAATTTTTTATACAATACTTCGGAGAATTTTCCTGCTCAACACAGAAGAATTTCCTGGGGAAATCCATATAGCTTAGAGCCATAGTTCAGACTATTACATCAGTGAAATTCATTAGATTATTTCGATAAAATCTTGCAAAAAAAAATCTGGTAAAACCTTTAAAAAAATCAAACAATAGGAACCTTGCACATAGCTTCTTTATAAATTGTTTCCAAAAAAAAGTCTACGTAGACTTTTTGTATACCCCCCGTCCCCCTTCGTAGACTAACGTAGACTTTTTCGAAACCCCTCCCTCCCCCCTCAAGAGTCTACGTGGTTTATGGACAGCCCCATACTAGCTACCCACTAGCTTCAAATCACAACTAGCTACCCACTAGTTCCTCTAGCTCATAACTAGCTACCCACTAGTTCCTCTACTACTTAACTAACTATCCGCACCTCACCCTCGAGACTAGCTACCCACTAGTCGGCGCTATCCGACTGTTGCTCGGCGCGCCAATTGCGCTGCAAGATGCTGGCAATCTGAGTGGTAGCGGTCGAGACCCCGTTCCACTTTTCAAGCTCTTGACACATCCTCTGGATAAGATTATCAGGAGTAGTGTCCCTCCCGCACACCTCAAGCATTCCGTTCTAACATCGACGAAACGAGGACATACGAATAGTACGTGCTCGGCAGTTTCTGTCGACCCTGGCAGTCCGGGCAGACGGGAGAGTCCGTATGCCCAAACCTATGTAGATACCACCTAAAGCAGCCATGGCCTGACAGGAACTGTGTCAGATGGAAGTGGACTTCCCCTCCTATTAACCCATTTGATACGCTAGGTATCAGCCGATGGGTCCACCTACCCTTAGAAGAGTTATCCCAGTCCCGTTGCCACTTGATAGTCGAGCCCAAGTAACATTTTAAGTTTTATAACGCTCTTGAAGACCATAATTTACTCTTCAAGAGTGTTATAAAACCAGTATAGAACCAAAATGTTACTAGGGAGGTGACTCTAATGGCTTTATGGGCTCCTCTGGTTCCGCGCATATCGAAACTCTCCTCGTCTTCCCGTATGACTAGTCCAATGGGTAACATACACGCAATCACACGCTAGCCTGTGTACACTCTCCAGCTTCTGCAGGTTACGTTCGACGCTAAGCGCCGAGGCCCAAACTGGAGCGTCGTATCTAAGGATAGATACTGCAACCCCAGCTAATAACCTGCGTCTACTGGAGCGCAGCCCCGAGCTTTTGGACATCATCCTGGATAATGCCGCAATAGCTGTCGAAGCTCTCCTGCAGGCGTAATCTACGTGACTGCCGAAGTTCAGTCTATCGTCGATCAGCACCCCGAGGAGCTTCACCTCCCGCTTGGAAATGATCTCACAGTCGCCCACGCGAACCAGTGCCTCCTGTACCGACTTACGGTTGTTAACAACAACCCACTCCGTTTTGTGATGAGCTAGCCCCAGCTGCCTTGAGCTCATCCATTCCTCTACTATAGCGATCGCGTGGGCCGCCGTAAGTTCCACCTCCTCAATCGACTCTCCGTAAACCTCCAGCGTTATGTCGTCGGCGAAGCCAACGATCTTAACACCTGGGGGGAACTTCAGTCTTAAAACACTGTCGTACATAGTATTCCATAGCACCGGGCCCAGGATAGATCCCTGAGGGAGTCCTGCGGTGATAGAAGCACTACCCTCCCCTGCATCGGTCTCGTATAGAAGTACGCGATTCTGGAAATAGCTTTCTAAAATGTTGTACAGGCCCACCGGAATTCCCAACCGGAGTAACGAGAGCGCGATGGCGTCCCAGCTTGGGCTGTTGAATGCGTTCTTGACGTCGAGCGTCACAATCGCACAGAATCGAGTTCCCCTCCGCTTGCGTTGTATCGCTACTTCCGCAGTTTTCACAACCGAGTTGATAGCATCCACCGTGGACCTACCCTTACGAAACCCAAACTGATTGCTTGACAGGCCGTTCGTACCTTCGGTGTACGGGGTCAGCCTGTTGAGGATAATCCTCTCAAGCAACTTCCCTGTGGTGTCCAGTAGGCAGATTGGTCTGTACGCCGATGGATCACCTGGTGGTTTCGGGCTTCGGCAACAGCACCAGCTTCTGTCTTTTCCACCTATCGGGGAAACTGCGCTCGTCCAGGCATCTCTGCATGGCTGTCCTGAACACGTCCGGGTTAGCCATGATCGCTGCCTTCAGAGCGAGGTTTGGAACTCCGTCGGGCCCCGGAGCTTTGTTCGTATCAAGGGTTCGGGCCACCGCAAGCAACTCTTCGTTCGTCACCGCTGCCACTTCAGCCACTTTAGCACTCGCGTTCTGCGGTGCTGGGAGTGGCCAAGGGCTTGTGGCATGAGACGTAAAGAGAACCTCGATAATGCGATTCAACCTTTCCGGCGATCGTTCGGGAGGCGCCAGCCCCCCTCTGGTCTTCGCCATTACTATCCTGTAGGCATCGCCCATTGGCGTTCAGGCATAGGTTGTCGAAACACTTACTCTTACTGCTACTGATGGCCTTGTGATGATGATGATGATGATGATGATGGTCCCGCCACATACCCCTACAAAGGTTTGAGCTAGACGATTTATCTTTAAGATAATTGATTGAATGATATAATAACAATTTAATCAGATTTGCAAAAAACAAAACGATCTGATTACCATCACAGATATGAATTACATACCTCTCGCACAGGTTTCAAAAGTTCCACCAAGAATCGCGTTTCATGTTTATACAAGACCACTTAACGTTTATCACTCGTAAGCATCAATAAAATTAATAATCTAAGTCATCAACAAAACTAAAACTTGTGTTACCGCTACGTCGATACCAAAAGTTTCGTTATCAACCACGGGAACAAAACTCTACCAGATAGCCCATTACTAATCCGATGAATCATTCAAACAGTTGAAAATGCGCAAGTCTGTACATAAATTTTAAAATCATCCATATCTGCTTTGCGTGCGCGAGACTCAAACTTTGTAGACTACACAAAAAGGTCAAATTACAATTACGTCAATATATATAAAATCCATCATCATCATCGAGGCGAACAAAACAGTTTATCAGTGCCTCAATAAATAAAAAATACAATTGTCCAAACAAACAATCCGTAGGTCAAACTTCGTCAAGATACAAAATTTATTGAATTATAAAAGTCAACTGAGTAGCTGCTTAAAAGGCAGCTTTTACGTGTGAAACACAAAAGTCTCTTAAACTGTGATAATGTCGTTGCACGTTTGATATGTGTAGGCATCGAATTGAAATCATTGATACCTTTAAAAATCAAAGAATTTTGTGAAGCTCCATGCAAAAAGTAAGGTGTTCTTATATCTTCCGCGTTCCTAGTGGTATCACTTCCTCTTTCAATTCGATCACACAAATATCGAGGCAGCAACCCGTTTATTACTTTGAAAATAAACACCATTGTCAAATACACAATTCTTTGCTTCACCGAGAGCCACTGTAAAGCATCCAACAAAAAAGTTGAGGAAGTGAATCTGTTACATCTTAAAATCAAACGCATAATCTTATTCTGCAAACGCTGCAATCTCGATATTTGTGTCTGATTTGCTAAAAACAAAATGGAAGGACAAAAGTCCAAGTGAGGAGAGATGATTGATTTGTACAGCTGTATTTTTACTAGCAATATTTAATTCGTTTTTCAGTCGACAGAGGATTCCATACTTCTTGGCTATTTTCTTGATGACATTGTCAATATGTTGGTCAAATTTCAATTTATCATCAATAATCACGCCAAGATATTTAATTTCCCGTACGAGATCAAGTGTCTCGTCATCAATTTTCACAGAGACATTATCAATTGAACGATTTCGCGAAATAATCATGTACTTTATTTTACTAATATTCAATTTTAACTTAAAGAATGCAAATCTTCATTCAAGCGTTCAATCGCATCTTCTAAGTCTCTAGCTGCAATGAATAACACAGTATCGTCTGCAAATAAGATTATATCACAAAACGTAAAACCTGTCGCATGTCATTTATATACATAATAAACAAAAGGGCCCCAATACACTTCCCTGTGGCACTTAGGGTGTTCTCCACGGGACGAGATACAGAATCATTACAGCAGTCCGTTGAGTTCTGTCAGACAAATCTCTTTTAAACCAATTGTATGTAGAACCTGAAATTCCAAAGCGCTCCAAAGTTTTCAACAATAAGGGCCTAGAAATTGTCTCAAAAGCGCGTTTAAGATCCAAGAACACAGCAACAATCGTATCTTGGCGTCGAGTCAAGTACGAGACACTGAAGACGGCCTTACTTTTGAGGTCGAAATACGTATCTGTCAAGATACAATAAAGTGGTGGAATTCAATGGGATTGTATAAACTCGTCTTATGACAGGTGAAAACATTCCACTAAAAAGCTCAAAATAATTTTCTTATCAAGTTATTACTATTTAAATACATAAGTAGCTGGCCTTTCACAACAAGTTCTAAAATTTTCTCTACTGTGTGCAACATGTTGATGGGACGAAACTCTTCGGCTTTAATTGTTCCAGCAACTTTTTGAATTTGAATCACTAACGATTGCTTCCAAACTTGCGGCACGTGCCCAGTTTGCAATGATACATTTATCAGGTCCAGCAGGTTGTGTCCGATGACATGAAAGCAATCTTGTATAATTTTAACATTAACATTATCAATACCAGCCGTTTTTCCTAGATTAAAACAAATCGTTTCAAGTTCTTGAAATGTTATGGGGTGAAAACCTTCGAATCTCAATTTACTGTTAACTGGAAGGGCCAACTTCGCAGCTTTGAACGTCAAGCGGCGTTCATTCTTCAGTTGCTCAGAGCGAGCTCTCTGCGTCTTTCGACTAGCCTAGCCCTAAGGCAGGTTGACCGAAGGTCTGCGATTGCTGCACTCCACCAGTATGCTGGAGGTCTACCGTTTCTCGGTGGTGCCCTCCTCTGCATGCTGGCATCGCATGCACGTGGCAGGACAGCTTTCAGTGCGTCCCCTGTAAGACTGTTGGTGTTACCCTCCAGTCCCAGCGCCGCGGTGAAAACTGCGCTGTCGAAGCTTTGGGCCTTCCACCCACGGACCTGACGGGGATTCCCGTTGATCTTAGCTATGGCGACACCTTCAACAGGTGTGTGTACGACCTCTTGGACCGGAAACCGCCCTGTTGGCCAGATCGCCGTCATCTTGAAGTCGTCCGCGACCCAGTTTCCTTTATTGGCAGGAACACGGTATGGATCTGCAAGAATAGCGACGTCGGTATCTGACTCAGAGACCGACTGCTACAGCAGCTGCTGGGCAGTAGCACAGTGGTTAAGATTCAGCTGTGCTACCCACACGGCGATTTCTTATTGCAACCACCGAAGGGACAAGTAGGTCCACCCATAACATGATTACGGGCTTTGCTTCCTACTAGCGCAGATAAGGCACATTGGTGCTTTATCGCATGCCTGCGCAAAATGTCCTCCCTCTCCACAACGACGACACAGGTTACTTCAGTCCGGCCCCTTGTGACCAGATTCGAAGCACCTAAAACACTTTGCTACTGAAGGTGATTGGAACATGTTTACTGGACATACGGACCATTCAACCTTCAGTTTCCTGACCGCAAGGACCTTCTTGGCGTCCGCCATCGGCAACTTGAACTGCTACCTGCGTGCCAAAAGGCCCACCTCTAAGACGAATAGAAGACCACTCGACTTCTATATCGCACTTCAACTTTAACGACGAAATGAGGACCTCTGCCTCTGTCCCCAAGATTCCTTGCGGGGTGAGGACCCTCTTCCCTCCTCTTAGCTCTGCTAACGAGCTGCCAGGGATTTTCGGTCCGCTGAGCAGTCGTCGCAGATTGGCTATCATCACCCTTGGGTTTCGTAGCCTGGGCCGCACCGTTGCCCTTCCCTCGTGGTTTCGCCTGATTGGGTGCCCTCTCTCGATGATCGGGCGCTCTATCGGACTCGACCGTACCGCTGCACTGTCCGTAACAGTAAGGCGCCGCTTAACGTTACCATTCCGACCCTCTGACTGCTGCCGGGCGCGTTTGGAGCGCGCCGCAGTCCCTCCCTCGCCGACACTCGGGGTGGTGCCAATCACCTCTTGCGTCGAGACCTTCCCTCCAAGAAAGGAGAAGGGTTCTGCCGGAGTACGTGTCTCCGGTCTCCCCCTTCTCGCTTCCGACCTCCCTCATGATGAGCGTACCATGTTCGCGTTCTACCGCTTGAACCGACTGTCGAAGTTACCAGAAGTTTCTGTTTCAGATCCTTGCTGATACTGTTTCGACCGCTCGTGAACTCGATGATCTCATCGAGCTGCTTGGCGACTAACCGGATACCGGTTAGAGGCTCGCCTGGTGTGTTGACTGCCTGAGCATCGCCTACGGCACCCCTACCTCTAGAAACTGGAGTACTTGACATAGCTCATGGGTCCCCCTTGCAGCTGCCATCGAATCCTACTGAAGTAGTCGCCTCTGTGATCTCATGGTTGTCTATGCTTGCGAGCAAGCAGGGAGGCCATGCGTGGGTTGACACTCTCGTGTTCAGAGCCAGATCGGCGTTAGTCAGGGAGTTCATCTGAGCCTACTTCTGTCTGGTCACCAACCAGACAGCAGAATTGGACAGCGTGTCACAAGGCCCGCCACGGTTTTATGGGACGGAAGGCAGCCTTGCCATTAGCCCATCCGCCGTTTCGAGTCGGTTTTACCCGGCAGTGGCGGCAGAGGCAGTGGCGTTTCCCTAACCTCAATCTACCTGTGCACTGGACTTAAATTTAAGGAATTGGTGTGCGGAAATGCATAGAATAACTAGATGTTGATTAGTTTAAACGACTCTAATAATTTTATTTCCCATTTGGGCTGTCAAAATATCAGAATTTTCATTTTTTGGGTTAGTGCACAGGTAAAAAGTGAGGTTACGCGACGCCACTGACTAAGGGAGTAGAATGACTCGGCTGTCAGCCCTCGCAATACACAATATAACAATATACCAAAACACACAACCTTTAACGCGCCTCCCAGAACCGTAATTGAGACTCAACTGGCAGTCTAAGTCTCAATGCGCTAACCAGCGCTCCCTTCGGTGTAGTCCATTTAGCCGTCTAGCCCTTCAACTGCCGTTTATACGCTTCGTTTCCAGCAAGCACCGCGCGGAGGCGAACTACGCTGCCCGCCAAGATTCGGCATAATGCGTTGCACTGGTAGTGCAACATGCACTCAGTACCACCACAAGAAGCTCCACACATATGTACTCCGTCTCGCCCACATCCGCAAAATATGCAGCTGCACGTCACGGATTTCATCAGACCTCGCGGTGCCGAAGTAGCTGCGCGGTAGCTTAAACACTTGAACGTTCGCCAACATGCTTGACCATCGCGTCCACTTTTTGATAGATAGGTCATCCAGCGCATCATTCCACTGGAACATTGTTCTCCATAGATCTTGCACCAGCATTTTACCCAGGATGGTAACTGGAGCAAGGACTCCGGCTGGATTAAACTGTGTCATGACTATGATGAGTACCATTCGGTTGGTGGGACGTTTTTCTCCTCTGAAAACTTTGGAACATTCGAGCTTCGAAGCGGTCTCAAAACAGAAGATGTCTTCGATTGTATACACCGATACACCGAGCGTTGAACAGAAGAAACTTCTCCTTTGAGCATTTTGCTGACATCAGCATCTCTACACAGTGGGCCTCGTTGGTGTTGGGAAGCGGTTGATGTTCCCGGTTCACGTTATTATCAACGGCTGTCAATCGTTTGACAACCACATCATCGACCAAAGTCGCTGACGACCCTTCGCCCAGGAACGCGACGGTGTCGTATTGACGCTTGCCAAACTGGAGCGTTACCGGAATCATCCGGAAAACTAACGTGCAGTCAGATATCGCTTTGCACAATTGCAAAAATCTTTCCACGCGATGTAACAGAGGATGATGGTTTCCTTGACTACCTCGCATCACGCACCGGATCTTCGACGTGCAGCGACTACTAGGTACTATGTTTGTTTAGGCAGATTCCGCACAGTTTCTGCCTCTCCA
The DNA here is from genome assembly GCF_024139115.2 of Armigeres subalbatus. Taxonomy (NCBI): domain Eukaryota; kingdom Metazoa; phylum Arthropoda; class Insecta; order Diptera; family Culicidae; genus Armigeres; species Armigeres subalbatus. The sequence continues at coordinate 18,357 of NW_026941818.1, forward strand.
CTTCTCTAAGCCTCTCGGCGATATTCATTCGCCGGAACTAATCGCAACTAATCGCAAAAACTATTCGACTCCTGACTGCCTCCTTTGTAGACAGTCATGTAACCGCTTCAAGTTGTCCAAATTGGAAAATCCGCACGCCGCTGTCGTGTGCTCGAAGCTATTGATAAACAGCGGCAAGGTGCTAAGACACTGTTTTTCGAGCGGCTGCAGTTTCAAGATATTGCCAATATGACGCCCCGGCCCGTCATGATCATGACTGTTCCGCACGCTGACATACCGGCTCTGACTGACTGACGGTGGAAATTGAGTGTTTCAACTATCTGCAGGGTAAAGTTATTTATTACTGCTGTTGGTAGCGAGAACTAAATACGATGAATCCTTAACTAATTACCACAATTTATTGCCCCAGCTAAAACAATGGATTAAGCTAGGACTTTGTTTGGTAGATATTACACCGTAACACACTATGTCAAAGTCATCTACCGTATTACGGGAATACATCGAGGATAGTGGTGAGTAGAGTCAACAACACACCTCCTGAGAAATTCCCGGAGATATTAACCAGGATCTTCGAATGATTGTTTCCGAAACATGACTCATGTGAGCTCATCAAACGTTTAAAACAGACGAGAATTTAAAATAATTTAAAATTTTGAAAACCACCACATATATGATAACGATTACAACACTAGTAATAAAATGTGAATTTGAATTTTTATTATAAAACCAGTCATCAATAATTCTAGCAGTTATACATTGCTAATAGAGGAAATAGCCAAACGTCTAAAATGTAGAACATGTGTGCCTCACAATAGACGGGAATTTGAGTCGTTCAATATTTGGCAAATTACCCCTTAATTGTTTATCATGATTTCCATTTTTACATTTACCCTGAATGTGCCTGAATAATCTTTCCGATTCTACTAATAGCAATTTTCTATCTGGGAATGATTTTTTTCCAAGCCTTGATTCAGAATAGCTTGCTGTGCGCCAACCGGTCTCATGTGTGTTTGTTTTGGCCTTTCTTTTCTCGCCCAAGCAGCCGTTATCAACAATAACAAATCATATTCAACAACGCAGGAGGAAGAGAACACGTCACCGGGTGCTCTCTCAACCAACACGGGAAGTAGCATTATCTACCTCCGTTAGCGACTCGAGGGCATGTTTTCCACTTTCATCGGACTAATAGGTAAGTTGGACAATCTTTTCGATAATTTCAACTGTTTTTATGATCAGGTTCCAATCATTCTAAAGACATACTCGACCAACTACAGGTACCACATTTGTTTCTTTTTCGTGAAATCATTTATAATTATTGAACACAAAGGTTGAATTAGTTTCTACGGTCGTCTTTGAGCTTGCATAGGTTCCAAACCATTTTACAAATTCGTTCAACTTTTAGTTATCTTTTAACAGTTTCATGATTATTTTCTCTGTGGTTTAAAATAACCTTGCTTCGGAGTATGATAAGTTTTGACAGTTGGATAGTTCTCGCTTGTCGGGCGACGATCACCGTGTCCAGATTTCAGCACTATTGTGATATACCATTCAGTAACATGTTTGTCACTGAGATAACCTTGATAACAACTGATCTCAGCTATTACTAAAAAGGGCTTGTCAAGAACTTTTGATAAGTAAGTGTTTCTCTATCCCCGTCACAGGAAGCGACCAGTTGTGGATTAGATTGCTCCGATCTTTTGAAAAAGGTATCTACAGAGGCAGTGTCCAGTTATTGGACATCTGTAGGAGTTGTGATCCCTTTTGTCTAGACCTTGATAACTTTTTCACTGAGCGCAACCTTCAATTCTCATTTATTTCTACTCACCAGTTGGAATCTAAACTTTTTTCAGATGTAGGTATTTCTTCAGAATCTTTGCAATTTTGTTCTGGCCTTGAAGCAGTTCTTCTCTGGCTGGAAAAGAGATTTCCCTATAGCGTTTGTCCACGGCATGTGATTCAGTTGCAGCCATGAAACTGCTTTCAACGTTTCTATTGAGTTCGTGTGTTCCAGAATACCAGTAGATGTCTGGTGGTTGTCTTTCGCCCGGATTTCCCCTTGTGTCCTGTTAATCAGAAAAGAAATTTTCTCTAGTATCTTAAGATTAGTGATATTTTCACTTCGAATACCTTTTGTTCTTTTCAGAAATCTTTCACGATAACCGAAGCGTACTCTGCTAATTGGTCAGATGTAGTCTTACGTTTCTCTGAGAGATGATGGCGTGCAACCTCATCAGTGATGAACCTGCTCTCCTCTGAAGAAAGTTCTAAATCACCTTGGTTCCGAATACAGTTTGCAGTCGATTTTTTAAGATCTCTGAGATCTGAAAACTTCAACATTCTTCAAGTCGTTGCCCTATTCAAATTAGAAATCAAATGCATTAGATGAATGGATAAATTATAATACAATTGTACTCAATTATGTACTTGCATTCGTCGTCATAGGCTTGTCCAGTACCAGAAACGCGATGTTCTATCCCTGTTTCGATCTCGTTCTTCCTTCTGATACCGTCTGTTTTGGTTGTACAATCCGACAAAATGATGCCACTACAGTTTCCAACACGTTCCACCCCATTCGTCAGGAATACCATCAGAAATGTTGTCTCCAGTTTCAACATCACTTCCTGGGACTACTTAACCAGAATCAAATGTCAAATATTTGGGCGCTAGCGTTGGTCAGTTCTTCTATTTTTTCCGCAGCTTCTACGCCAGTTTCCGTAACTATTGAGCGAGAATTGCAAGCCGTTTGAATATTACAGAAATGGGCTGGTTCGGCCTGATAACTTTGCGACACAGTTTGTATTGGAGCAGTACCACTCATCACAGTTTCGGAAGTATGTTGGTCTGTTGTCGGATGGTCTCCGGCGAGGAAAATTATGTTAAAAAGATTCTGTGAAATGCAAACAAACAAAAATTTCAAATATGAATTATGAACATCTTACGTTTTGTTCGCGTCACTCAGAAATCCACGTCCATATAACATCCATTCAACGCTACTCCTGCTTGAGATTAGGCACCGCAAATCTGCTCTTTTGGCCAAGTGAGCAAAAGTAATATTTAATATTAAATTCGTTTTGCAAAATTATTTCCACATACGGGCAATGCTTCAGCCGGAACTTTGGGACTCGACAGCAACAAACTGTTCGTACGCCATTTTGCTTTGCTCTCGCTTGTTTTTTTTCACAACCTGTGAATTTCATAAACGCGTCGTATGAAAGGATTTCAAGGGTTTGAAATACTTGTTCATACGAATGAAGTTATGAAAATCGAATGTTTAGTTTCCTCAGTGTACTCGACGCTCATATTCAGATTATGATAATGCTCGTAATGATATGAAATGTAATATAGGTACATTATTCCCAATAAAATAGATTGAATAAAGTTCGATACTCTTAGCTTGTGTTTTGAATAGTATTATAGCCTACAAGCTTTATCACTTGATAAAGAGTATCTTGATGAAAAAGCTCACAAATTTTCATTTCAGCGAGTTATGAAGTTCACACTTTGAACAAGCAATAGGTTTTTATTATTACAGCCACTTTCGCTTCTAATCGACCAAAATTGAATATTAAATCTCGCTTAACTTTTCAAAAGGACCTAAGTAACATTTTTTCATGAATTAATTTGAATAGCGCAATCAATAGCTTTCATGTTGTTCTGTTGATTGCGCTATTCAAATTAATTCATGAAAAAAATGTTACTTAGGTCCTTTTGAAAAGTTAAGCGAGAACTATTCTTTTATCTTTAAGTTTCAACTGTAGCTTTTGTTTTATTTTGTTACTTTTTTGTTTAGGGAAAACTCCCGGAAAATCCTTATAAATTAAAGAAACAGCGTGCACCTACAAGACAACAACACCATCGTGTCTCGGACTAGACGGACAGGCAGAGAAAACGGAACAAGATTCCAGTGTTGACGGTGGAGGAAGTTTGCTTTTGAAAATTGATTTTCAGTTTCGGTTTCATCCTTCACCGTTTCAGTCCAAATAGGACCATCACTTTCTGCCATCCCACTCACTACCTACCACACCTCGGAGCAAATAGAGAGAGAGAGAAAGAGTACAGAAGGGAGAGACTTGCTAGATTCCCGATTGCTCCTCCATTCCCGACCATACTCAACATTACACTCCACAAAAAATAATCCTGAGTAGCCTGGAACTGATCACAGCAACGTGTTGTTATTCATGAATTTTATAGATATTCAATCATGGTGGGAGGTGCCCTGCATTGCACACTTCTGTTCGTTGTTTAGTGGCTCCTTTCATTTGCCGGATTTCGACATCGAGGTGAGTATTCGTTTTGTTATTTCTTCTATGTTTTATGTTTATATAGTTTGGGTGGCTTATGGCTTATAGTATAGTATAGTATCATAAAAAATAAACAGAAATATAACGAGTTTTGTAAAAGATTCTATTTCTACTATTGTCAAGTGTGTTTTTCAAATTTTGAAAATAGACCTTGAGAAATTAAGTTATGTATATACAAAATTCAGATACGTATTCAGGAAACGATAATTTATAGGCAGCAATCTGACATCTTGCAAATGAAAAACATACTTTTTATCACATTCAACCTAATATTCTAAATATGTACACTTCCACAGGCATTGTGTAGCCGTAGATCAATCATAGTTTACAATACAAATCGACGCGAGAACAGCGATCACCGAAACACATTTTATTTTATTTTCTCGGTAACGGACAAAATTAGGCAATGATTGAGAATTTATCAATATTTTTCATTGATGTCTGTAGAATTGCGTAAACAAGAAAAGATCGAACTTGTGAAATTGGAACAGCTTTTATTCGAACGTGCTTTTAGATGACCGGTTTGAATATAAACGAAAAAATCCATAGATATTAGTCGGGATAAACAACTGGTAGTCACCTTTAGTGACCAACGATTGCTTGATCCGCAACATCGCTTCTCAATCGGAAACTCCCCTCATGTTCCGAAGGAACTGGAATCGTCCAACGTTCAATGACTTGGCGAATTGGTCCGTTCGCTGCTCAGTGGTAGTAATTATTTCTAGTTTGATGGTTCCGCTAGCCACGTTATCCTTCGTGAAATGATGATTGGTACCGATGTGTTTGAATAGCTTTGATCCAGCATGGTTGGTATTTCCGATGCACCATCTATTATTTTGATATATTAGAACATATGATATGACTAGGGGGATAATATGAATCATGTAGGTAAATCTGTTTTCTTCGTTTTAAGATGTTTTTCGAAAGTTCTCGAAAACCTTAGTCACGATATACATATGGGAATCACAGCATGTCAGTATTCTAAACAAGTCTCAGGAAAAATTCATGGATACCTACGCAGCCTCGATTCGCACAAGAGCCCCATGTCGATTTTAATTTACTTTTAGAAAAAAAGCATCAATTGCCTTCCTTTTAAGAAAAGCTGATAAAATAGTAAACTTTGTTCTAGAAAGTTTAAAATCAAAACCCACATTTGTTGTCCCATTTTTATGTTTTTTCGCACAAAAGTCGCATTCCAGATTTTGATACTCCTTTAAAAAAATAAACATAATTATGGTATATTTAATAGTTTTATAGAAATGTATACAAATAAAAAAAATACTTCAGAAAGATTGCAGATTTTATTTATTATAATAACATTTTTTTATTTCTTCATATAAAATTTGTTTGAAAAATTAAACGGCAAATTGCTCAAGATGGAGAAAATTTACAAGGGACTGTTATGCGAATAGGAGCAGTCCGGACCTTGAGCACCCCGGGTGGTGTGAAGGACCGACATGAAATCCGTAGTGAATTCCTTACAGGTGAAAAGTTGGATTTGGCAATGAATGCCTCCAGAAAATAAACTTTTAAAATAATTCTATTGAACAATTTTTAAAGATTCTTCCCGGAAAAAATCATGATTAAGAACTTAGTGTAATTGATTGTTCTATTTATGAAACTTTTTATGAAACTTTGTTGATAAATATCATAACGAACTACAGCAAAAGTTTACAACAAATTCCTCCCAAGCAATCAGTTTCATTTGTGAGATAAAAGGATGTATGAGCAGAGGTGCCACACTTGCGTGCCATACACAGTATTAAAATAAGCACAAAAAACGACGACGGGTGGTGTAAAAAATCACGGTTTCCTGTAGAAGACGGTGTTTTGGATCTCCTGCGACTTCGTGTGGTTCCGTTGTATTCTGGCTTCAAAGTCCTGGGTTTTGAGTGCGCTGTTCTCCGGTCCAGTGGTTGTTTTTTGACAAATGAGGGGTCAAATTTAGGGTCTGCCTTAATGGATCCTGTTGGATCATTCAGTCCTTTCATGGAAAGCTTCGAAAGAAGGTCCGTTCGCGTCGGTAGAGGGCCTTGTTCCCGAAAATGAATCTTTGGTGGGTGTGGAGGGTTGTGTTTGTTTAGACTTGTTAATAGAGTCCAGCATCCTTCAAAAAGCAGAATATGGACATCTGGGGACATCTGTAGATGAAGTGCTCTACACTGTTCATGACTTGCTCCTGTTGCTGCTCCAAATCCGTGCCCAATTCTGGCCGAAGACACTTCTTATTCACTTTTTAACGTCGGCCAGCGGTACGGAGCGGGTGTAGACGAATCCGTCGGTGTAACGGATCTCATGGTTCCGGAGCCGTGTTCCTAACAGTTCTAGAACAGATCTTCCTCATTCGTCAGTGTTTTCTCCACTTCTGAACGGGGTGGCAATGGTGTGGTCGATCCTGGCAGGAAGCATTAAAGCCAGCTTCTCGCTCCGTGCCAGTGGACCCGAGCCACTGGGGGGAGACCGGTGCCGGCAACATTCCCGGTAAGCATCGTCGAGGAGAGGGATCCCTAATTCTCCTGAAGTGGCAGCCGCAAAAGAGGCGGCTTTGCGGCAGATGGTCATCAGAACCCGATGTCGGAAGGGAAGAATGCCGGCGTCAACGCATGCAGCTTCAGCAGGGGGTGGACGGATGCAGGCCTGATAACCAGATAACCAGACGTAGTTGTTGAAGACGGGCGAGAGAGTGTTGACGAGATTCCGGTAAATAGAACACGTTATGTTGGTGGCTCTGTTCTGCCCATGATTTCATAGTTGACATAACAACCATTGCACTTCTGCATGTATTTCGAATAATTTAAGGACAACTATTCGTATAATAATGTTTGACTCAGTAAATGAACATCAATTCCGCTTATTTCTTTAGTGATATCACCCAATTTCTTAAACCTCATCCAAAAACTAAGCGAGGGTGAAAAATATAGCACATAGTGGTGGAATGAACATATTTATTTCTTTAAATTTAACTAATGAATCTTCTGGATGCACGTAAATTAATCATTCTTTGTAGACGTTGTTTTGAACTCGATGCACAGATTCGGATAATTACGTTGAAATATGGAAGCACCATGCTGTTACTTAACTTTTATCCGCCAGAGATGGTTCAGTTAGGGATAAAAAAATTTCTCGAGAGAGAGAGAAAGGTAACGAGCCAAATGTTTTTTGCTTGTTACATATTTTTCAATTCAAAGTGAACAAACAAGCGAGAGACATCAATCACATTAATTATGGACTACCAACATAAACCAAAGGTGTTCGAATTCACGAATTCACACGATGCAGCTTGCATAGGGTCGCTCACGGCTAGTTCTGGACGGTCGAAAGTCGGCTTGTGGAAAAGACAGTAGAAATTTACTTTTAATTTTTCGTCAGAATTCACCGAGAGATAGGTAATATATGCTTGATAGTCAGAATAGTCCTAAGGATGATGGCCGCAAAGGCAAGCACATATTACGTCTTTTAGGTTTCCGCCGAGCGGCGAATAGCGAGCTTGAGTCGATGACCGCGTGATCAATTTGGAAAGGCGTTTCTTGCAGTGGATTATAGCGTCGGAACCCAATGACTCAGACTCGACGGTCGCATGAGTGGTCTGCCAGCTGCAGCGGCGATTAAGCTATGGTCGTGCCAGCCAATGCCCTCAAGGTTAGGTTAAGTCTCCTGTGGAGTTATAATACCTGAACCCGGATTCTTCCAGAGCTGCGGCAACACACACGAGCTGGGAACAGCTTTCATAGTGATGGGCGATATGCGAAGGCGCGTGATCGGGTGGTGGCCGATCAATGAAAGAATGTGCAGGTTGAGGATCAAAAGCCGGTTCTTCAACTTCAGCATAATCAACATCCATACCCCCACTCCGGAAGCACTGATGATGATAAGGACCCATTTCTACGCGCAGCTGGGACGTGAGTAAAAATCATCATAGGAGATTTGAACGCTCAGGTTGGCCAAGAGGAGGACCGACTATTGGGAAGTTCAGCGCCCACCGACTGACGAACGAAAACGGCCTACGACTAATTGATTTCGCCGCCTCCAAGAATATGGCCATTCGCAGCACCTACTTCCAACACAGCCTTCCGTATCGGTACACCTGGAGATCACCACTGCAGACAGCATCACAAACCGACCACGTTCTGATTGACGGACGGAACTTTTCGGACATTATCGACGTCAGGATTTATCGTGGCGCTAACATCGACTCTGACCACTATCTGGTGATGGTTAAACTGCGCCCAAAACTATCCGTCATCAACAATGTTCGGTACCGATGACCACCGCGGTACGGCCTAGAGCGACTGAAGCAACCTGATGTTGCCACTGATGTTGCCTGATGTTGCCATACGCGCAGCATCTCGAGACAGCGTTGCCGGAAGAGGGTAGGGGACCCTCTTGAGGAGCCTCTTGGAATACAATTAAAGCAGCCATTACCGACGCAGTGGAAAACAACGTCGGGTATGTCTGACGAACCCGACGGAACGATTGGTTCTGGAGGAGAAGGACGCAGCGCGGGCGTTCGCTGCAGCAAGCGACCCGGCAGAACGTGGAACGTTATAGACGGAAGCGGAGACAGCAGACCCGCCTTTTTCAGGAAAAGAAACGCCGTCTGGAAGAAGCGGAGTTCGAGGAGATGGAACAGCTGTGCCGTTCTCAACAAACACGCAAGTTCTATCAGAAGCTCAACGCATCTGATAGAACTTCCAACAAAGATGGAAGCATCTTGACGGACGAACGTGTGGTGATCGAAAGGTGGAAGCAGCACTATGAGGAACATTTGAATGACGCTGAGAGTACGGGCAAGTGAAAGTCAGGGCAGCGGAGGAGATGACTACGACAGTTCAGCGGACGATGGAAGCCAACCAGCCCCCACCTTGAGAGAAGTTAAGGATGCCATCCAACAGCTAAAGACCAATAAAGCAGATGGTAAGGATGGTATCGGAGCTGAGCTCATCAAAATGGGCCCGGAAAAGCTAGCCACTTGCCTGCACAAATTGATAGTCAGAATCTGGGAAACTGAACAGCTACCGGAGGAGTGGAAGGAAGGGGTTATATGCCCCATCTACAAGAAAGGCAACAAGCTGGAGTGTGAAAACTTCCGAGCGATCACCATCCTTAATGCCGCCTACAAAGTGATATCCCAGATCATCTTCCGTCGTCTGTCACCATTAGTGAATGAGTTCGTGGGAAGTTATTAAGCCGGTTTCGTTGACGGCCGCTCGACAACGGACCAGATCTTTACCGTACGGCAAATCCTCCAAAAATGCCGTGAATACCAGGTCCCCGGCTGACGAACGAAAACGGCCTACGACTAATTGATTTCGCCGCCTCCAAGAATATGGCCATTCGCAGCACCTACTTCCAACACAGCCTCCCGTATCGGTACACCTGGAGATCACCATTGCAGACAGAATCACAAATCGACCACGTTCTGATTGATGGACGGCACTTCTCCGACATTATCGACGTCAGGACATATCGTGGCGCTAACATCGACTCTGACCACTATCTGGTGATGGTTAAACTGCGCCCAAACTATCCGTCATCAACAATGTTCGGTACCGACGACCGCCGCGGTACGACCTAGAGCGACTGAAGCAACCTGATGTCGCCACTGCATACGCGCAGCATCTCGAGGCAGCGTTGCCGGAAGAGGGTGAGCTCGATGGGGCCCCTCTTGAGGACTGCTGGAATACAGTCAAAGCAGCCATTAACGACGCAGCGGAGAACGACGTCGGGTATATGGGTCGAAGTCGACGGAACGATTGGTTCGACGAAGAGTGCAGACAGATTCTGGAGGAGAAGGACGCAGCGCGGGCGGTCGCGCTGCAGCAAGGTACCCGGCAGAACGTGGAACGTTATAGACGGAATAGGAGACAGCAGACCCGCCTTTTTTAGGAGAAAAAATGCCGTCTGGAAGAAGCGGAGTGCGAGGAGATGGAATAGCTGTGCCGTTCTCAATAAACACGCAAGTTCTACCAGAAGCTCAACGCATCCCGCAAAGGCTTCGTGACGCGAGCCGAAATGTGCCGGGATAAGTATGGGAGCCGAGCATATTGACGGACGAATGTGTGGTGATCGAAAGGTGGAAGCAGCACTACGAGGAACATTTGAATGGCGCTGAGGGTACAGGCAGTGAAAGTCAAGGCACCGGAAGAGATGCCTACGTCAGTTCAGCGGACGATGGAAGCCAACCAGCCCGCACCTTGAGGGAAGTTAAGGATGCCATTCAACAGCTAAAGACCAACAAAGCCGCTGGTAAGGATGGTATCGGAGCTGAGCTCATCAAGATGGGCCCGGAAAAGCTGGCCACTTACCTGCACAAACTGATAGTCAGAATCTGGGAATCCGAACAGCTACCGGAGGAGTGGAAGGAAGGGGTTATATGCCCCATCTACAAGAAAGGCGACAAACTGGAGTGTGAGAACTTTCGAGCGATCACCATCCTTAATGCCGCCTACAGAGTGATATCCCAGATCATCTTCCGTCGTCTGTCACCATTAGTGAACGAGTTTGTGGGAAGTTATCAAGCCGGCTTCGTTGACGGCCGCTCGACAACGGACCAGATCTTTACTGTACGGCAAATCCTTCAAAAATGCCGTGAATACCAGGTCCCAACGCACCATCTGTTCGTTGATTTCAAGGCGGCATACGACAGTATAGACCGCGTAGAGCTATGGAAAATTATGGACGAGAACAGCTTCCCTGGGAAGCTTACCAGACTGATCAAAGCAACGGTGGATGGTGTGCAAAACTATGGGAAGATTTCGGGCGAACACTCCAGTTCGTTCGAATCGCGCCGGGGACTAAGACAAGGTGATGGACTTTCGTGCCTGTTGTTCAACATTGCGCTAGAAGGTGTTATGCGGAGAGCCGGGTGTAACAGCCGGGTTACGATTTTCAACAGATCCAGTCAATTTATTTGCTTCGCGGATGACATGGACATTGTCGGTCGAACATTTGCATTTACCCAAAGGTGGCAGAACTGTACACCCGCCTGAAACGTGAAGCAACAAAAGTTGGACTGGTGGTGAATGCGTCAAAGACAAAGTACATGCTTGTGGGCGGAACCGAGCGCGACAGGGCCCGCCTGGGAAGCAGTGTTACGATAGACGGGGATACCTTCGAGGTGGTCGAGGAATTCGTCTATCTCGGATCCTTACTAACGGCTGATAATAATGTTAGTCGTGAAATAGGAAGGCGCATCATCTGTGGAAGTCGGGCCTACTACGGGCTCCAGAAGAAACTGCGGTCAAAAAAGATTCGCCACCGCACCAAATGTGTAATGTCCTCTACGGACATGAAACATGGACAATGCTCGAGGAGGACTTGCAAGCACTCGGAGTATTCGAGAGACGGGTGCTTAGGACTATCTTTGGCGGTGTGCAAGAAGACGGTGTGTGGCGGCGAAGAATGAACCACGAGCTCTCGCTCAACTCTACGGCGAACCCAGTATCCAGAAGGTAGCTAAAGCCGGAACGGTACGATGGGCAGGACATGTTTCAAGAATGCCGGACAGCAACCTTGCAAAGATGGTGTTCGCTTCCGATCTGGTAGGTACGAGACGGCGTGGAGCGCAGCGAGCGAGATGGGCAGACCAGGTGCAGAGCGACTTGGCGAGCGTGGGGCGTATTCGAGGATGGAGAGATGCGGCCTCGAACCGTGTATTGTTAGCGATAAATGGTTCTTACTGTCGTCTGAGTTTTGATCCTGGTCCTTCCAGGTGTCCTGTCAGCATATACGAGTACGTACACATTCGCTGATAGAACAATAAAAACCCCGTCCACAGCGATGAGGAAGAGCGTTACCACTAGGACCGACCCTTGGTGAACGCACTGCCGTAATCGGAAAAAGTAACGTATATGCCATTTTCCAAAAAAAGTTTTAGCGAGTAGTACTCATCGAGTTCTTTAACAGAAAAATGGAAAACATGTATGTTGTGATTTGGCGCATACGTCACTTTTTCAGATTACGGCAGCGCAGGTTTCTTCGGGAAACTCGTCTGATGCTGTGTCGCAAATTAACACTTGAAAGGTTCGTCGGGTGAGGAAGTTTTTAACGAAAGCAAACATGTTGCCTGTGATACCCCACTCTTTGAGTTTGCTAAGGACCAAGGGTGTTTAGATCCTGTCAAAAGCCTTTGCAATATCAAGTGATACAAGGTCAACATGCATGCCTTATTCATACGCTTTTTGGAGCTCACTGCCCTTGTTGGCAAAATATGTGCTGGTGCAATGACCTGGTCTAAAATCGTGTTGACGGTAAACGAACCTTCCTTCGGCTTCTAATTTCTTGCTGAGTCGCCGGTTAAACATTCTCTCGGTTTTGAACGCCCAAGAGGTTAGGGGAGATTGATCTAAACTTAGATGTATCTCGGCTTGTAACGCGGCCCAACGGGATGGGCACAACAAAACTTTTCCTTTAGTCGTCCGGGAAGGTGCGGTTTTCGCAAAGATCGTTGAAGATTTTGAGAAAATGGTCCTTAGCGACCGGAGGGATCTTTTTTAGCATGGAATACCCCGATTTATCCTGTTGCACTTAGAAAGTGCGTGGGCCAACTTACCTGCTGAAAAAGGCTGGTTTAATAGGCATTTTTACTGTATTTGGAATTTTATCATGAACTTTTAGTGGAGTTCTTCAGAGTATACTTGAAGGATATTTGAAGGAACGTTGAGAAATGTGACAATCCATACAAAAATTTCAAATGCTTCAAACAAAAAGTGTGACATAGGGGGCGGGGGGTGAAATGCCTGATTTTTGCGTTACGTCATTAATGTTTCTTAATGGTTTTCTGATCTGATATGATAATTTTTTAGTGTTAATCCCTATAATCGGGAATTTAATTCTGAATCGACATCCTGTATATGTAAAGTTACAAAGTAGAAGATATTGAACGGGCATGGGATTAAACCCACAATCTTCTGCGTATGAGGCATAAGTGGTAGCCATATGACACCCAAGCTAATTTTAATTTACTAAAATTTACTAAAAAGTTGTCCTATATTTATTCATCCTTCTGTTGTTCGACAGGATTTGGAGGAAGCTCTTCTGACCGATGTCGACACCGAGAGCGAGGTTGATCTAAAAGTCTACAGCGCTCGCCTGTTGCCGGATCTCATTGTTGCTCTGCTGAAGGGTTGTGACACGCTCAGCCAGATCGTATCACACATCAGCCCGAGTAACTATCAGATGTTCCTGAGGCGATTATTTCGTCAGAAATGTCAGGTAATCAAGAGATAACTCGGAATCGAAATATGAAGTAAGTACTAAATTTAAAAAAAAAATCTGTTCACAGGAATATAACATCGACAATCCGTTCAACGAGGATACTGATTTTGAAAAGCTACCGCTTCGCACCAAGATCCTTATTTTAAAGTACCTGTGTGACTTTCGCTTGGACTCTGCCGACGTTTTCAATAGATTTGCCAACCTCGAAGCCGACAGTTTGCGAGTCGAGCCATTAGGGTAAGTGTGTAGAAGTACAATTTTTATCAATATACAAGGGAACTGTTCCGTTTTCCATCTCACTGAACATATTATCGAGAAACATAGAAATATTCTTTGAACATGGGAACTATGAGATGAAGTGCCAAACAGTTCACTTAGGTCGTGACTCTTGTATTATTTTCGTCTTATTTTTATACAGCTTCGACAGTAAAGGATCTGCTTACTGGTACTTCTTCGGCACAAGACTCTACCGGGAAGATTACGACGTTCCAACTGGTAAGGGTAGCAAATCAGCAAAGCGGTCTGTTTGGCAAGTCATTTGCTTTACTGAAGACGACTGGAGGAATCTGGCTGGCAAGTTCAAGCGCTCAAAACACGAAAACGAGCGCGCATTGCTACATCAGTTGGAAGAGAATTTTCTTCCGAACATACCAAAAATCTTCCGCGATAAAGAGCGCGAGAGAAGGAATAAGTATGTTCATTATCCAATGTTGAATATAGACAATCAATAACATCCTTTTCCATTGTAGGCTTCTAGAGCGACGTACCTCATCCCGTATCAAGGTCTACGAAGAACGTCGCCTAGCCGATCATTTTCGCCAGAAAGAGGTCGAAGAAGCTCAGAAAGCACTACTCAAAGAACAGCGCAAGCTCCAAGGAAAGTGCGATCCAGAACCAGAGGACTTCCGACCCCAAAAAGAAATATTAGCCGATCAAAAGGCTAGGCTAGCTGAAGACAGAGCTAAACGCGCCGAACGACGGTTAGGAACCAGAGATATTAAGCTATTATAAAGCCAAACACATCAAACCAAAAAAAAAACACGCAAGAGAAGAGCAAAACAACACCAAAATATAATAACATCTACAGCGTCAGCCAATCAATCACTAGACCACCATTGATCTCTCTAAGCGCAAAATTTGTCTTCAAAAGTCTAGTTCATATGAGAGCTGTCCCGTGATTGAATAGATGTTATTTTGTATCCTCTTCTATCGTTAGTTGCTGTATGTATGCATGATGTTAAAATCATCATTTCATTTTTATTTCTTTCCTTTAGTTAAGTGACTAAATTTCCTCAACTATTTTATTTTCATTCGTTCATTTCATTTTCATTTTTGCTTTTTTGAAGTTCAACATACTGCTTATAAGGGGAAACTCACATGGCATAAGGCAACGAATATTTGGTAAAAGAATTAAATTGTTACTATGTAAATAAAAAAATAGGATAACAAGGCATTGACAACTTTAACCAGCAGGATAAACCTATCATGAAACAATTGATTGTCCCCAACTGCAACAGATGTAGTTGCTTTTCAATGTAGTTTTTTTATAAAATCTGTTAGAATTTAGACAGAAGCACAGCCATCTGTTGACATGATTTTAAATTTTGCTTCTGGATAATATAATCGCGGTTTAAAAAATTTGTTCAAGATAATATTGTGCTCTACAGATATTGACCAGAACATAATTGCTAGAGGCTAGTCCCTTTGTGTTACTTGTTGTTCGCATTCTTTTATTTATATCATATTCTTAAAATTATGCCAAATAAACATTTGGCACTACGACTACAACCGTTTTTGTATTCATTATTTGGTTTAAAATGCTGAGCGCGTAAACAAAACAATTGCGATTTGACACGAATTTTATATTAGTACATTTTAAAAAGATACAAATATCGCGATTCGGAATAAATTCAACATTTTTTTAAATTCATGCAATCAAAATTGATCGATATTTTTTTCTATAGGTAGTTAGTATTGAACGTCGAAAACAAAACAACTATTTTTAATATTCTAGAGTAATTAAAAGCTTCTTGAACATAATGCTCCAGTATATTCCTCAGCTATGACAACGGTGCTATGCCACGTGGGTAACTCCTTGCTTATATACCGTCAGCAAACCAAATATTCTAATATCAAGTTTCCCATCGTCTTCTCTCCATCTATTCTAGGTCACGTTCGAATTCGGTATCAAGTATAGTATCCACCTATGCCAGCTCGCCAGAACCTCTCACGAGTGATTTTATTTTCAGCCAAAAGAAAGCGAATGTCTAACTTTTAGAAAACACTCGTCTGGTGGGCGAAACATTCCGCAACCGTTATTGTTAGTAATCCACCCGCTTCCCCTTCCTCGGAGCTAGGCTCCGAACCGAGTTCAAGTGCGGACATTGAAGTGCACCCGGGTGCTTCCAAGCAAGATCCCGACGAAGTGTTAGAGGAAGATAACGAAGAAAACATCGACGACGAAGAAGATCTCGAAGAGGACAGTGCAAGTGTGATCGTCGTCGATCAAGTGAACATTACAAACTTTACTGAAGTTGGGTCAAGTATTAGTGTTGCCAGTGGGACGACCACAACCAGCAGTGGGATCAGCAGTCGTGAGCAGCGTGAAAAGACACCATCGCCAACCCCCACGCCTTCGCCTCCATCAGCATCACAGCCAGAGGAAGAGTGCCCTCTGCCGACGGCCAGTGAACCAGTGAAGCGAAAGTCCAAATTGAGTGCAGAGATTGAAGGACTGTTACAATACAATCGAAACATGGCCCCAACTACGACCAAACTGCCCGGGCGGCAAACCAACAATTCGCTGTCATCGGTCACAGGACCGGTAATCCTGCCGTTCACCGAAACTCCACCACCGAAAACGTCGAGTAACAGCTCGAGTAGCAAGAGTGGGGAATCGACTGCCGTTGCTGGCAGCGGTGGAACTACCAGTACCAGTGGAAGGAAAAAGAAGAGCAAAGCTTCAGAAGTGTGAGTTTTATTTGGAAAATATTTAATCATCATTTGCTTGGAGAATGCGTGGCTTATTTAGTAATGTTATACTCATATTAACAATGCAAAGTAGGCGTAGCTGTTTAATGCTGTAAATGCTAATACAATTATGTGTCCCATTTGATTTTAAAAAGTTCAATGATTAGTTTCTTGTCTTAATAACAAAATAAAGAAATCATCATACAGTCGACTCACCATAAATCGTTGATATTCTCGTTCACTTCCATCTTCAAACATTTTTTCTCTCTTCATAACCATTAAAACGTGATCTGATAGTCAATTGTTGTTAGTTTTTATTCTCGTATGTCATTTTTTTTTAACGGAAATCTGCAAACAGACACCCGAGGAGTTTAACTCATGTAGTGTGAAGATGGGTGTTATAAAAAAGCTCACCGACCCACTAAAACCAAAACCTTTTCGTCAGTCCGTACCGCCCGCAATTATTTAATACTTCAAAGGGGGAAGGCTATTGAGAACACTAACACGTTTGCTAACGAACAAGGCGTTTTAAAACCCATAGACTTTAAAGGTGGCAACCTCACCACCCGTCGATCGCATCCCATGACAGTATCCTAACGGTCTGTACCAGTAACTCACTTAGGAGACGAGCAACCCGGCAATAACAATCGCTCATGGACCGCAATTACCTCTGTACTTACATACTGAGGTCCCCGCACCCCACCCGCGACATGTCCCTACTGTAGCTGCTGATTTTGTTCAAAACGCCACCATCGCTGCAGCTTCGACATAGTCTGAGCTGCTGTGTTCACCGCATTCCAAATATCCTCGCCCCGGCACGTTCTCTCGATGACGTTGTCCGGGGTCAAATCCAGGCCGCTGACAAGCACCATGTCGTTTCGCTCAATATCGAATCGCGGGCATGCAAACATCACATGTTCCGCCGACTTCACCTCGCCTATGCATTCCGGGCACTCCGCAGATGCAGAAGCTTTTGATGATGTTGCTGTTAATCCAGTGACAAAATAGGTTGCACTTGGAACCTCGAATTTTGGAGGATTTCCAGGAAGTACTAGCGAAGAACGAATCGCATAGGAAGTACTGTGACTGTCCAACTGAGGGAACTTAAAGGCGAATCGCCGGCGGAGTAAGCTGGCAAGCAACTTGAAAACTGGGTTTCGGTGGTTGGCAAGGGGTTTCCTGCTCGGGAACTTCTGGCGATGTAAATCCAGTGACAAAATAGTTCTGACTTAGAATCTGGATTGGTGCGCGATTTCCAAAAAGTTCTAGCGACAAGGGCTGTGATTGTCCTCCTATCAATACCTGAGAGTTAATTGACGGTGGGCTAAGTCGGGAAGCAGCTTGACCACATCTGTCCGATGATGGGTTCATAATTCCTTCCTCCGCGGCTGCAGGTAATGTAGCTTTAACGAAATATTTTCCAGTGTCGATAGGCACTAGCGGTACGGGCTGAGAAATTTGTTTTTCTGTGTCAGGGCGAGGTTGTCAAATAGGTGCGTTTTACGGTTGTATAGCCTTTTTATATTATTGTTAGCCATTCCCAGGTTACCTTCGGCAGATGAAGTCGGCAGAAAGTTCATTCTGTCTGATCTACGTGATTTTCCAGGTGGCATTGAAGTGTGGGTTCTTCTCCCGGAACTCTGGAAGATTAATTTCTGAGATTTTGAAATTCTGGGATCTCTGCCACCAGCGAATAATTATTCATTTGTTGCAAATAATTAATCAGTTCCGATCATTTATAGTTTCAGATATTATTGGGAATTCATCCTCCAAGGAGTTCAGGTCTTTGTCCCCCTGCAGACTGTCATTTTTCTTTAATTTTAAAAAATCTCTCTAGTACACTAAAAAAATTCTGCTCCATGGACTCTGGGAAACTGATTTTCCAATCGTTCTTCCATCTCGAGGAATTCTGAGGATTTCCTTCCTCAGGAGGTCTGAGAACTTACCCATTCAAGAATTATGGGGAATAATTCCACCAAAAAAAAACTTAAGAACTGCAGCACGAAGCCCCATCCACCCCCCATCCCCGAAACGTTTTCCTTTTTCAAAAACTCACGTGAAATCTACCCCAGATATTTTGGAGAAATTCTCCTTCAGGAATTGTAGGAACTCGTTATACATTAATTGTGGAATACTTGCCAGCTACTCTACAACGACTTTTTGCAGCATACTTTTGAGGCACAAATTAACACAAAAACTGAAGATTGATATGTCCTGTTTAATTGTATTGATGTGTTTCTTATGTATTCTGATTGCTGTATTATGAGCATATTTTATCCATGTTTGTACATAGAATAATTAGATTTTGCATACATTTTTATCCTTATAGTCATTGAGACATAAGTAATTAAAAAGAAATAAGAAGGAGACATAAGAAATAAAGATAGATAAATAAATAAACATTTATCCTACAAGAATTCCTTCTACAGAAATTCTCCTAAAACATATTTAGGAATTTTGTCCCATCAAAGGTCAGGGCAATTTCTCACACACGAATTTTGTGGAATCCCTCTTCCAGACATTAAGATGAATTCTCCTTAACGAATTTGGAGGAATTTATCCTCTGAGGATCCTGGCGAATTATTCACCTCATCCTAAAAATTCTAGATTATTATCTCTCTATAACTCTGGGGAATTGCTTCCTCACGAAATATGAGGAAATCTTCACCTATGAATTATAGGAAATTTCTTTTCATTGTATTCTTGGGAATTCTTTCGATAGGACTTCTAAAAAGTTCCTTCCACTAGAATTTCAGTAAAATTGTAAGGGAATGGTGGTTTATTCCATCAGTTTCTTAATTCACTCCAAGAATTCCTTATCTATGAGTTTTAGAGATTCCTTTTTCCAGAAGCTCTGTGGAATGAATAATACGTGTCCTAGAATTTCTGTATGGGAAACTACTGGAAAATTCCCATGTAAAATTTTTGAAGGATTTTCAGACCTTTAGGAATATTCTCATCTGATCGTTTTTGTTGGCATTGCATCCCCCATTTGGAAATTGCCGTATCACAGCTTGGTGCTCATCAAGCATTTCTACAGTTTTTATCTGCGAGGTTTCTTAGAAGATTAACTATTTTTGCATTCCTATGTCAACACTAGCTCGATGATGCTCATAGGTATAAGGAAGAACAAAAAAACTTTCACTGTCCCACGAAATGGATCCAGTCACCTTCTATGGCCTCGCTTTGTGGCTGGAACTAGGAATAAAGAACCCTTCCGGACGAACTGTTGAAGAATTCCTGGAGAGAAAGTAAAGAAATTCCTAACGAAATTCCTAACGGATGCATTTTCTCATTGTACTCTTAAAGGATTATTTAACAGCGTACAATATAAATTATGCTCATTGCTATTAATGCACGAGACGAGAGAACAACCGCGGCGTGGCGCCGCCTAAGCTGTTGCCGCCGTTGGAAAATAGCGTTCACGCCGCCGCCGGTTCAAAGTGGATCGGCGCACATGTCTACCTTTAAAACACGTGCTGGCCCAGAATAAAGAGGGTCGCACATAGGATACGTTGCGTTACGTTTGGCACATTTCCCATGGAAAAACTATCAAACGCAAACGAATCGCCTCTCCTTTTAAAGCACGCATTTGCCCAAACTAATGTGAAAGAGTAAATGACACCTTCTTTCAAAGCATCCGCTTCTCCAGAATAATGCTTCCTTCTTTAAAAGACAATGACACACGCGAAAAAGAAAATGTTACCTTCTTTTATGAAGCGTACACACAAAAGATATTTTAGTTACTAGATAAAGATTGTCGCTTCGGTTCCCTTTGTTCTGCTGTACGAAAAATGTGTGGTACTAAACTGTCATATCGTATGTATTTTTCCTTCATTGACATTTAGATCCCCTATCCTCGCCAGCAAAATATGTTCCAGACAGCGACGACAGCGACAATCTTTATCTAGTAACTAAAATATCTTTTGTACACACGGTCAAGCAGTTTAACCAACATTGACTCCACCTCTCGTTTATTCAAACATTCATCAAGTTTTACCAACAGCGGCACGAACAATCAATTTATTCGACCAACAATATCACACACGAACGACCGAAGTGCCAACTTGAGCACCAACCATCAAGTAAATATATGGGGGTTTGTGCAACTTCAGTACAAATGCTCAAAAATGTTCGGCGAACCATGACTCCGCCCCCGACAACACAAACCAAAATCAAACCGTTTTAATTTTTTCCGTGCCGGTGACAAGCGCGGTGTCATCATAATCAATAGACATAGCCCGCTGTCATCATTGAAACGCAGTATGAAAAAAAAAAATTATAGCCCTGGACATTCTGACTACGATCTGGCGATAGGCTAAACAATAGGATGTCAGTAGCTTGATTTTTTCCAACCGAGCCGCCAACTGTCAAATAATTGCTCGAACAACTTCACACACGTTCAAACAGGTTCAAACAAAGCAGCAAGCGTTTTATTGAGGTGGAGTCAATGTTCGTCAAACTGCTTGACTGGTGTGTACGCTGTATTAAACAACGCGGTAGCTCGGAATAAGACGAGTGAGTAAATGACTCATACTTTAAACAATTTGTATATGTCATTTTTGACTGATTAGTTTCTATTTTCAACTTAATTATTGAAACGCGATCTAATGAAGTATAAAAGTGAGCAAGAAAGTGAGCACATGTTTTTTTTAAATTTTTTGACAAATTCGGGGCAATGGTCAGTCGGGGTAATGATAATCCGAAGTAGTGACCATTCGGGGTAATGGGTTATTCGGGGCAATAGTTTTTCGGGGTACTGGCGTTCGGGTTAGTGACATTCGGGGCAGTGTCATAGAAAAACAAATCAAGCATGCTCGTATGTTTTTGGATAGTTCCAAATCTAGGGAACCTTCGTTACCACGATCGTTTTGTTTTGCAGTCGCGGATTTCATTTTGTTAGTCGCGAATTTCGCGGAATGGAATTTGCTCAGTTTGTAACAGCCCTGCTGCATTCCTCGTAAATGTGAATATAATGCTCACTCTAGTCATAATCAACGGTGGCTGTCATGCCCCATATGGGGATCTTGCCCCACTTTCCCCTAATGCACAATTTAGATAGGTGAATGTCATGGTTGAGGATGCTATGCGATTTAAGAAAGAATGAAAACCGTGTAGAGCAACCGCGAAACAACGTGAAATTTTACACCTCGAAATGGTTTGATGCAAAGTCTTATGCGATCTTATGAAAATGTTGCCATTCAGATATGTACCACTTAACATTTTGATATTAAATGCATGCATGTTATTTTCGTAGTTAAAGTTTACCGAATGTAGTTCATTTCAAATATTTGAATTAGGACTAAATGACCCCCCTTTTTCTCCCTGTCGTTACCTTGTACATAACAAAACCAACCTACACGCGTGACGGAATGCACAAATCCATTGAATTGATGGAATAAACCTGCACGATTGTGTTCTAACCGACCTTTCAAACAAATGTGTGCTCTATGATCACCTCAACCTGGAAAATGGTATTCATCCCTGACGGCGGACCATGGTATTCATCACAATTCACCAATGTCTTATAAATATCATCGCACCATAAAACTCCGGGGTCATCAACGGACGTGAAAATGGAACCGACACACCTTTTGTTGCACCAAATTATATCAAAATAGAACAAGTTTTTTCACTACCACGACCACCTCCACTTTAATTTCGTTGTCGTTTAGTTTTACGGAAACCGAAGAGGTCCTGCAGATCGGTATGCATAAAGTTTTGGAATACATCAAAAACCATGATGACGCTTGGCCATTCGTGGATCCGGTCGACGAGGACATCGCACCGCGCTATTATTCGATCATTAGGAGGTAGGTTTTCAAATTGCTCTTCTATAAGTATAACGCAAATTGGAAAATATTACAGACCGATGGATCTGCAAAAGATGGAAGAAGAAGCTGGACAACGGGGAGTATCTAACATTCAGTGACTTCCGCAATGATTTTAAGCTGATAGTAAACAACTGTCGGCTTTATAACGGCCAAGCAAATGGTAAGTGAAAGTAAATTTCAGGCAAATATTCCTTCAATTCTAACCGATTATGCTTTGACAGAATATACCGAAATGGTGAATAACTTGCAGTTGGCATTCGAAAAAGCGAAGAAGAAGTACTTCGATTCAAATTCCTCGGACGAAGAGCAAACCCTCGAATATCCGATCTTCAAGGAGAAACCATTCGGAAATAGTGGCGGGAAAACCATTAGTGACTCTCCCGGGAGCAGCGGTACCAGTGTTGTTAACAATAGTAAACATACGAATGAAAACAAAAGCGATAGCAGCAGCAAAAAAAGTAACAACGTTAAAAACAGTAGCATCAGCAGCAGCAGCGTTGTAAAGGATGCTAAAAATGATAAAAAAGAAGGAAAAGTAAAAAGTTCTCACAAAAAAGGGAAGCATGAAGCCGACGATTGCAGCGATAAGAGCAAAACTCTTAGCAGTGGTACCAGCAGTAATGTCAAAAAGGGAAAACTGAATGCCGAAGATGAATCCAAAAGTAACAAAAGTGGTATTACGAAGGGGCACAAACGAAAACGCAAGGAGAAAGATAAAATAGGTAAAGGAAGAAGTAAGAAGTTCAAACCGAACAGTGGTGAGGATGAAGAGAGCCCTGAAGAGGAGGATGCAGATGAAGAAGCAGATGTTAAAAGTGTGAAAGATTATTCGGAATTTGAAGAAGAAATGCGATCTCCGTCGCCCATCGTGCACGAAAGTAAGAAGAAAAGCAATTCAAAGGGGAAGAAAAAAGAAGAAAGAGCAAAGGATCAAAAGAAAAGTTCAAAGTCTAAAAAAGAAGATAAGAAGTTGACGAAGCATGAGGTTGGTAAGAAAGTGCACCGAAAGTCGCCAATTCGATCTCGATCTGTGTCCAGGTCTAGATCAGCTTCACCAATATCGAGATCTTCTAGTCCAGTACCAACTTCGACGGCGAAGAAAATAAAAGAATCCACAAAACAGAAACGTTCCAAAAAAGGACGGAAAGAAGAAAAATCCGTTGAACGAGCGTCCGTGGAACAGAAGTCTTCCAAACAATTAGATACTTCTATGAGCTCTGGAACGCCTTCCCCGGTCAAGGCTCGTGGTAGAAAAAAGGCGGTCGATAAGAAAAATGATTCTTTGAGTGAAGAAGAAGCTTCCGCGGATCCTCCAATGCACGAGGAAGATGACAAGGAAACAGATCTCAGTAATTTTGCTGATATTGACGAAATACGGATTAAGAATGATAGTCGGGAGTATGCTTCTGATAGTACTGATGATCTCCAAGCGGCTGATGAAGGAAAAAAGAGCAAAAAGCATAAGAAAAATAACCAGAAGGCAACTAAAGGAAAAACAAAAATTAAAAACGAGGAAAAATCTAAAAAGAATAAATCAAAAGCCAAGAACGGCAAGAGCAAAAAATCCAAAAGTAAGAGCTTGGAAAACGCATCATTGGTTTCATCCAGCAATGAAGAGGAAGCCATTGTAGAAGATCTGAGAGAAAACAAAAATAAAAAGCCTGTGGAAAAGGAAATTAAAAGTGCCTCAATAAAACAACCAAAAGATTTTTCCAAATACACAACACTACCCAGAACTAGGAGCTCGTCCAGAAGCTTTTCTCGATCACCGAGCCCTTTGCCTTCTATCAGAGATGCATATTCATCGATGTCGGATCATTCTATGGAATTTGACCAAGAACTTTGTAATACTGGGGAGGAAGAACCGGCTCCAACTAGGCCTTTAACACCGGACATACGAGACAAATATGACTTGATCAAAGAACGACGGCGTAATCAACAAAAAGCAACACCTCAAAGTAACACTCCGGCACCCTTGATTCCCGAAAAACCAACAAAACAGAAAGTTAACCCTCAGGAAGCAAGTCGAAAGAAGCAAAAGTCTAATCAAACTAATGCCAGCTCAAGTGCCTCATCAATCTCTAGCAAGCAGCCGAAGGTTACAGAGGAGAAAGAAAAACCTACCAAAACCAAAGAAACAGGTAAAAGCAAAACAAAGCCCGAGCGAAGTAGTGAATGTAAACGCAATTCTCCACTGCCGGAGGACGTCAAAGATTGGACCCCGCTGGAACCATCTCCCATAGTAGAAAAAACTCGACCTTCCTACATGGATGAGAAAGCAGAAAACCGCGAATCGGAAAGGAAGATGGATCCAAGTGATGAATACGACTTCATTGATGATTCCCCCGCTGAAATGTCTACACCGAAGGTGTCAACGCCGGTAAACTCGTTGCCAGACAAAATACCAAAGCCTCCAAAAAGCAAGACAGATCCAATCAAAAAACAAACACAGAAAGCAAATAAAACCAATCAGAACAACACGTTGGTGAAGCCGAACCCAAGCACAGCTAGCAAACAACCGAAAACATCCGGTGCAAATATGGAGGCTTTGGAGTTGGAAACCGAGCAAACGCTAAAGGACATCAACAAATGGCTAGAAAACACGCCGAGATTTTCGGAATACAGCTCTGCGAGTAACTCTCCTTCTCGCTATATAATGGACGATCTTGACTCTGTGACAGCTAAGATCGATGCTGCAGATTTCCGGAAACCCATACCGCTTTCCCAGCTCCCTGAAGAGGAACAAAACAATGCGCCCATGATACCTATAGCCCAGTCAGTAGCTTCTCCATCTTTGAGTACGCTACCAACTGCAATTCCAATGTTACCCACGTCTCCAAAACCGGTGATTCCGCCTGCTCTTCCAGTACCAAAGGAACCAGCTAAACCGAAGTATCCCAAGGAGCTGCCATATGACCCAAACCCTATTAAGGAATCTATCAATAATGTCAACATATCTACTGCTTCTCATCCCGTTGTGAAACCTTATCCCATGCAACAACCAGTGGTTAGTACAGCGGCCGTTCCCGTTGCATCTACAACAACAGCGGCGGAGCGTCCTCATCTTGGCCCACCACCGATAATCCCGCCACACTCGCAGAAAAAGGAACCCAAAGAACCCAAGAGGAAGACTTTGAAGGAAAAGCTAAGTCAATTGGGTTCTCGTAAGAGAGAGACTGTGCATCGAACAATCGATCGGCTACAGCCGGGAAAGTCTAAAGGAAATTTGTTAACGTCCATTCAGAATCTCAACAAACCGGAAGAGTTGTTCCCATTGGGTGGAGCGACTAATAAACTTAAAGAGGTCAAGAATTCATTGATCGTTAAGACCGATGAGTCGAAACCAAAACTAAGCTTGGGCACCGTTTTGGATACTGAAGGGTTTGGTTTGGGACAACAGCATAACTTTGCGGATGAAAAAAAGGAGAACGTATCAGACGTGGTGGAACATAAGGTTGATAAGAAAGATAGTGAAAGCGAGAAATCATTAAGCAGCTCCAAGGATGACAATGTTAATGCTGATAAACTTCTTATAGCTGATGATATCAAAGCGGCCAAAGCAGAGCTAGCCAAGATTGACCCAACTAAGGTAGTGGAATCGCCGGAGAAGTTAGTCAAAGCTGCGTCAAAATCGGAAAAACCGTCGGCGACACCGAATTTGAGTGCGTGGTTGAAAGCATTCGGGGGACCGAAAAGAGCCAAAAAATCAGAAGAAGGAGACGAAAGCGTTAGCAAGAATTCTCCATCTGAAAGTGGGAAGGGTAATGAAAATACCTCTCCATCTGAGGCAGGGTTGAATGTGCCGATGGTACCAAGTTTAGAAAGCCCAAGCTATCCGTCGTTGCCTGCTCCTAGGCAGAGAAAGGCTTCTACGGGCAGTACTGTGTCGGAGCGATCTTCGTTTAGTCAGGATCCAGATAGTCCACGAATTGGAATTGATGAACGGATCGGAGTGTATCCGGCGCCTTATCCCAGTCCAATGGGGGCATCACCTATTATGACTTCACCGAAAATAGACGAAACACAGAAAAGCCCTTACCCGCTTAATGGTGCTATCAAAGTTGGATTTTATCAAGATACTACTACGAAGAGTAGTCCAGAGAAAAGCTGTAGTCCAAGAGATTTACCGTCACCGTACCCACAATACTCTCAGCATTTGTATAGCTCCAATACGGGAATGGCGGGAAACAATTTGTATGGCAACTACTCATATGGCGGCAATGCCAACCCCAGTACCAGTAACACAAATGTAGATAACTTCAAAAATTTTGATCAGTACAAACAACCTGCTTCCCAGGAGTCGGATTACAATTCATCAATGAGTCCCAGTACAAATCCAAATTCTCCTTATCATAACCAGCAATCATCGCCTTACCAACAACAACCTAATTCGCCGTACCAACAGCAACAACCAAATCAAAACTACAGCCAACAACAGCAGCAGCAGCCAATCGCATCTCCGGCATCAACTGGACCATTGTCTCCTTATAGCACAAATCCAATAGCACCTCAATCTTCAGTACAACAGAGCCCGGCTCAATCCGTCAGTGGCCACTCGCCTTTCAACCCATCGCCGACTTCGCCTTATCAGACACCTCAACACCAGTCGCAAAGCCAACCAGTACAGGTTCAAAAACCCAGTCAACAGCCACAACAACCCCCACAAACGCAGCAGCAACAGCAGCACACATCGAAACCAAATACTCCCATCCACCAAAGCCCAAATTCGCCTTTCTCACAGTCGAACCACAGCTCGCCGTATTCACAACAGGATCCAAATTCTCCGTACTCCCAGGGACAGCTGTCGCCCTTCCAACCTATGTCTCCGAAACCGCCTCAATCAAGTCTTCCGGCTATTCCCCAAGGAACTACTAACAACAGCTTGAAGCTAGCCCCTCCAATTATTACTCCTCAACAAGCAGCTGCAGCAGCAGGCGTTACTCTTCCTGAATCGCCCGTAAATAGTCTTTCCCAACAGCCCCAACAAATGTCACCACAACAGCAGCAAGTGCAAACTACAGGATCTCAGCTGCCCATTCAGCAGCAACAAACACAACTTCCACAACAACTGAATACTCAAGCGTCATGGAATCAACCGCACCATCAGCCGAACTACAACCAGTACGCAGCCCCATCCGACAGCTCTATTGGGATGAATTCGAATGTCCCTGCCCCAGCTCATATGCATCACCAACAACAACAAGTACAACCTCAACAACAGCAACAACAAAAACCCCAGCCAGCACATCACAATGTTCAGCAGCATATGCAACCGCCACTACACAACCAACAGCAGCAGCAGCAACAGCACCATCAAACACCTTCATCCTGTCAGCAGCAAAATCAACAGCCACTGCAAACTTCTGCTCTCAACAATCTTACCCCTGCTCACTCTCAAGCCAGTCAGCAGCAACAGCAGCATCATAGTCATCTTAGTAATCTACTCAGTAACAATCCCTACACATCCACCTATGGAAGGCAAGCTTACGACCAAACTGGTCAAAATACCCACGTGGGACAAAATGTTGGTAAGAACTCGACAACCAAAGTACCTGACCTAATCAACTTGGGCTACAACAGCGGAAGTGGCAATAACGAAAGTAACGCAAACAGTAACAAGAATCAGTCTCAGCAGCAACAACAGCAAGACATTCCGATGAATATGGGAAACAAACCTCCCATTGCGGATGCGACCAAGGAGAAAGAGCTTACGAAGCAGCAACAGATGTTTGAGCTAATGGGTGCCATGGGCTATGCGAATCCGATGGATATTTCAATTTCAAAATCGAAAGCTTTTGACATGTTTAATCGCGCAGCTACAATGACTTTTCCCCGTGGATTTCCTGGAAGCAGTAGCGATAGTGGCCCGGCAAGTGGGAGCCAAGCACAGCAGCAAGATCTTACCAAGATGGGATACGGTACGAGCGCAGTTGGATACGATCAGATGCAAACTAATGTCAATAAGGCCCATGATATGAGCGGGACGAATGCTTATAATATGCAGCAACAACAACAGCAGCAGCACCATCAATCGTCGCATACTCATCAACAGCAACCGAAAAGTAATCAAACTGATGTGCTAGCTGTTGGTAATAACAGGGCAAACGTACCCGCATCTTATGATCAAAGGTCAGTCAGTAATGTTCCACAACAGCAGCAGCAGGCAAACATGGATCTCAGTTCCGGAGGATACAAGTCATTCAGTGGATCTGCGTCTACGTCGCTGATGGATCCGGCGTTACGAAACCTGGCGTCTCTTTCATCGTTGTACCAATCCGATGGTGCATCCGGCTTCTATGACAAGAACATCCCTCCTGCAGCTCACATGTTTGGAAAAAATCTGCCAAATCATCCTCCAGGGGCTTCTGCAGCGTCAGTTTCTACGACGTCTACTTTACAACAGATGTTCAATTCGTCAATGGCCACCACGATGGCCTACAATGCTGCGACACGTGACCAATCAAGTGCGTATGGGTCAAACTATCATCAAAGGAACGATATGCTTAATCAAGCACAAAAAGTACCATTGAATATCCCCACAGTGGCAAATGCATCTACTCCAGTGGAACCAGCAAAACCAAAACGAAGTCGGAAAAAGAAAGATACGCAGGAGGTTATGCAACAACAAATGCAGCAACAGCAAGTTCACCAGCACCAACAACCACAGCCCAATGCGGCTCATCAAGGATTCCAGGCATACCCTGGTCTAAAATCTCAATCATCCAATTCGGCTAGCAGTCAATCCAATACGACGCCCAATGTTCCTGGTAATGTTGGCACCAACGTCACAGGGAATTCCGAACCATCTGCTATTTCGCTAAAGACAGCGAACGTTGTCCCGGGCAGTGCCTTCAACTTTGGCACCGGACCGGCAGGACTTAACCTACCTTCCAGTTTTCATGGCGAAAATTCGCCATATCTAGACGAATTCCGCAACAATCCCAATCCGTATTCTTACCTTGCATCTAGTCACCGAGGAGCTGCCTCTTCAGGAACAGCGTCGGCGGATGGATCCGATAAGACTCTCAATCCTTCCGCGTCCACTGCCTCAGCAGTAGCCGCTGTTGCGGCAGCTGCTGCTGTTGCTCATCAGCCACCCCCAGCAGCCTCACCATACCACCAGTTTCTTTCCCACCCTTCTTCTCGTGCACCATATCAGTTTATGAATCAGCTAGATCCCCTGCATCAACAGTACCTACGACAAGAGGAGCTTCGAGCCCAAATGATGCTGAACCAAAGTCTAGGGTTGGGTGCACCGAGCGCCCATGGACCTCCTCCGGTGGCTTATGGCCAACCGGGCGCCTACCATCATCCTCTTGGCATGCACAAACCCTACGATGCCATGAACTCGATGAATCGATCACCGTGGCTATAACAGCAGCAGGATGTCGCCGGCCATCAGACGGACACGAACCGACCGAAGGCGGGTGACGCAACGGGAATTTCGGAACGGCAATCCACCATCGTTAATTGCAGTAACGCCGGTGGTACCAATAGTGACAACACTACTAGCGTGATTTCTTCCGGTAACGCAGCGAACGAATCGGTGGCCTGGAGCGCTCGCAGGAATCAAAACAATTTCCAGTAGAAGCGAACGGTTTCGGATATTTCTATCGTTTTTACTCTTCAAAGTGGACATATTTGTGAATATCGATATGTTATGTTGTATTGACAACAGTGATTTTAATTTTAGAAAAGTTTTGTTTTATTGAATTTAGATATATTTCCGATGTTGCCAAGAAAATTGTAATTAGAAGATGGCAAGTGGAAGTCAGTTTTTTTTTCTATTCGTATTCAGATAAAATTGCTGGAACACAGAGACCACACTAGTGAATACTGTATATAATGTACTACCTATTTTAAAGTAATTTGTAGTACCTCCTTTCTAAAGATGTGCTATGAAGTAGTTTTAGCATGTATCTTTTTGATAGAAAATCCTTTCGTGATTAGTGTACTGAAATTAGTTTGTGTAGTTTCATCATCTATATTTTATAAAAAGCAGTCAATTATGTGTGCAATATCAAGAACTGATTCAAAGCCGAGTGTGGTGTGCATTTCTCATTTGTATATTTGTTCATGTTAAATACTACGCAGTTGCGTAGAAGTTGTTGGGGGCTAGCTTTTTATTCTTTTGCTTTTCGATCATCTGTGTTGCACAGATTCTACTTCCTTTACAATTGTGTCCCATCAGTACGAAGTAGCTGTATACCTACTTGGAATAAAGAATATATGTTTGGCTACATTATTTTCAAAAGAATTTTCAGCGATTTTATCTTAATTCTAAATTTGCTTCTTCCTACGTCATTCTTTGTATTTGCTTTTGTAGAAATAAGCTGATGCTCTGAAATTACGATTTAAGAGCACTGCGACATCCATAAACATGTTGTAAGCCAAATTTATGCCAAAATTGTTTCATTTTTTTTTACTTGAAGCAATGCAATATCCAATATTTATGGAACCGTATGTTTTATTCGTGTTTTTTTTTTTAATTTTAATTGATACTTCCAATACTTTGAGAAATGCTTTACCAATCCGACGTCGAAGCTTATCGAGTGCTTCGAAATAGAATCTTGAACTTGAACAAAATCATTCATTCGGATGAGAACCGGTCACAGCAGACTGCTACTGTTATTTATTCAAATATGTTGGTTTCCACTCAATGTGCCCGAAAGAAAACCACTAAGTGGTTATTTGAAAGTTAATGCGATTACTGGTGAATTATCTTTAGAGCTACGTACGTACATTCAGGCGTTAATTAGGGCTAAAGTAGTGCTGAGTAAAAACCAAACCGCAAAAAATGTCTAAGCCAAGCACAATGCTTGAACCTCAGTTTAGCTTAAAATGCACTCTCAGCACTGTAATAAAATGTCTATATTTGTTAAATGTTGTATTTGAGTCGTTTTCGTTTTTTTTTTTCTCTCTTAACCAATCACAGATCAACTAGCGATTATCCAGTGTGTCTGTGAAGGTAATTGGTAAAATAAAAGATTCACATTAAATGTTACTACTTGTGTGCACTAGGTTAACTGCTTAAATTGTTTAGTTTTCAGCTATGTCTGATGGTAATGAGATTAAACCAATGAATATCAAATAAACGGTTTCGATCAAATGAATATTTTCACTATTTTCGGAACAATTTTAGAAAACTAAAACGCTTTTCCTTTTAGTCAAAATCTATGCCCGTACACCACCAATTATTCAAGTTGGGTGAGACCATTTCCTGTACAAGGAAAAGGGTAACGCATAATTGACATGGAATACGAATGCTTTTCCATTCTGACAGGACGTGTAAATTGACGCATCTTTTTGTGCACTTTCTCATTTTAGAAGTACAAGACAGTGAAGCTATTATCAACCTTATCAACACAAATCATGGAAGAAACATTTTCACTAGTTTCATACGCTGGAATTTTGACATAAGCTGTGATAAGAATCTATTTGTTGAAAAAAGAGAAACCACACAAAAGAGCTCACTTCTGCACATACCGCCGGAATGATGAATTGTTCGAAATACATTACTATGCAATTTTCTTGACCTGAAAACAATACAGGCCAACTCTTATGCCTTAGTTATGAAAAAGTTGATTGAAAATATCTTATAGTCGATGCAGGACGAAATATCATACCTGAATAGATGCATAAGCATTAGAATTCCAGATTGAAACCCACGGTTATTTTTTAACCTATATAACATCAACATATGCGTTACTAAATCTTAAAAAAAATCTATTTTCTTGGTAATCGACTGCACCGTACCCTCGTATGAATTAGGATTAATAATTAAACAGAATCAAAATACTGATAAGTTTGTAAATACATTGATTCTTTTGGTATGACTTGAAACATTATACATTACGGTCAGAGGTAACAAAAGAAACAAAAAAAGCTAAGGAAAACATAAACGATTCTTATATTGAAAAGGATTGTTTTCATGTTAGTTTTATGAGATAATATTGTACAATGTCTTAAGATTATTGGAAAATAGGAAATATTAGACTTGTAAGCTAGGTAATATGACAGGTGACAAACATACGGAAATGTTTACTGTGTATTAATTCAGAAGGTTCAATGAGTCAACCCAAAAAATGAAAAAAAAACAAGATTTGTTTTACTTCTTTGGATAAAGTTAAGAATGTTGATTAATACTATAAAATAGAGTCGTAAATAAATTAAACCATATATACAATAATCGGTTTAGTTTTATACATTATACTATGAAGCATGTACTGTAAAGGTAACGCAGATAAAGTATATTACTATTGACAAGTAACCTTACAAATGCATGAAAAAAAAACTGCAAAGTGTGGAAGTAGTAGAAAAATATACAAAAATAAACTGTGAACGAAACAAGTGTAATATGCAAAAAATATATTTAAAACATATGTACTGAATTGCATTTTGATTTCTATTCGAAACATTCTCAGCTTTTAGGGGGGACCACCTTTGAAGATCATGTGTACATGAAACCCCCACTGTAGAACTTTCAACAAAGCGTGCTTGCAAGTCCTCTTCGAACATTGTCCATGTTTCATGTCCGTAGAAGACTACCCTTATCGGCGTTTTGTACATGACACATTTGGTGCGGTGGTGAATCGCAGTTTCTTTTGGAGCCCGTAGTAGGCCCCGCTTCCACAGATTATGCGGCCTCGTATTTCACGATCAAGATTATTATCAGCCGTTAGCAAAGATCCATGATAGACGTATTCCCGTCTATCGTAACACTGCTTCCCAGGCGGGTCCTGTCGCGCTCGGTTCCGCCCACAAGCATTAGGGTGGCTCAAATTAGTATGGGAAAAACTTTTTTCAATTGTTTTGATGGGCCGCCCTCTTATTCGGTTCTATTTGGTGCCCTGATGCTCTAGACCAGCGGTTCTCAACCTGGGGTACATGTACCCCTGGGGGTACCTTCGCTGGCCCTAGGGGGTACCTCGGACAAAAATGCGTAATGGCGGACGTATTACAATTCCAATCAAAACTCATTGATATAGTTTTGATAATTGTGTATTTTTATTTAAAAAATTTATATTGTACATAATATGCAATGCGATCAATAAATCCCAATTGAATTCTGCCTTCCACAACCAGCTGAATATATTAAGAGCTGCGGAACAAAAGATCGAACGAGCAAAATGTCGAATGAACAAAATGAGTTTTTTGCCTTTCTCGTACAACTAAGTTGTACCGAAAGGCTATCATTTCACTCCAAATTCGAACTTTTGATAGAAGTACCGGAGACCCATAGTGTTATATACCATTCGACTCAGCTCGATGAGCTGAACAAATGTCTGTCTGTCCGTGTGTGCGTGTGTGTGTGTGTATGTGTGTGCGTGTGTGTGTGCACAAAATGCCATAAAAACATTAGCCAAATTTTCACATAGAAACTCTTAACCGATTTTCTTGCAACAAGTTGCATCCGACAGAGACTAAAACGTTGTTGATCACTATTGAATTTCATAATAATTGCAAATTGCAAAAAATAGATAATATTAAAATAGTGATGAGACATAGTCACATAGAACAATAATGTGTTATGAAAAATGCCTTGCATCTTTGAATATTTTATCCGTGGCTCCCCATTAAGAGTTTCATCGCACTGTAAATATGCTCGTGTTGAACGCATTTAGGCGTAAGTATGCTCTTCGTTCAGTTTCATAGTACTATGAAATTGTCCGAAAGTCAAAATTCGAACATAGGAAATTCGAGAAACTTTTGGCAGCGCCATCTGTCGTCTACTAGTGTAAATTTTCTATCATAACATTACACGGTGTAACTGTTTTGCCTTTCTTGTACATCATCGAGGTGTAAGCGTAAAGGTTACATTTATTACCTTATTGCGCGAGAAAGGCGCCATCACCGTTAGGTGGATTAATCTGGGTTTTTCACTAATACTCGGTTGCCTCGTTGCAAGAGGAAAGCCTTCTTCCAAGCAGCTTGAAAGCCTTGTTAGAAGAGGCTCGGAAGCCTCCTGGGCACGTCAGAAGCCTCCTTTCAAGTGATTAGCTTGCCTCGTTTCAAGAAGCTCGGAAGCCTATTTTCAAGAAGAGGCCATTTAAAAGGCCTAAAGCCTCCTTTCAAGAGGCTCAAAGCCTCCCGTTCAAGAAGCTCAAAGACTTCTTTCTAGAGGCTCAAAAGCCTCCTTTCTAGAGGCTCAAAGGCTCCCTTCAAGAGCCTCTCGAAGTCTCCTTTCAATATCTTTTCAAGAGACTCAGGAAGCCTCTTTTGAAGCGGCTCAGAAGTCTACTTTCAAGAAGCTCAGAAGTCTTCTTTCAATAGGCTCAAAAACCTCCTTTCAGGCTCAGAAGCCTCCTTCCAAGAGGCTCGGAAGGCTCCTTTCAAGAGGCTCGGAAGCCTTATTTCAAGAGGCTCAAAAGCATCCTTTCAAAGGGTTCAAAAGCCTCCTTCTAAGAGGCTCGGAAGCGTCCTTTCAAGAGGCTCGGAAGCCTCCTTTCAAGAGGCTCAAAAACCTTTCAAGAGACTCAAAAGCATCCTTTCAAAAGGCCTAAAACCTCCCTCTAAGGGGCTCTGGAGTGTCCTTTCAAGAGGCTCCAGAAGCTTTCTTTCAAGAGGCTCAGAAGCCTTACAAGAGGCTTGGAAGCCTCCTTTCAAGTGGCTCAAAATCCTCCTTTCTAGAGGCACAAAACCTCCCTTTCAAGAGGCCTGGAAGCCTCCTTTCAATATCTTTCAAGAGGCTCTTTTCAAGAGGCTCAGAAGCCTCCTTTCAAGAGGCTCAAAAGCCTCCTTCCAAGAGAGGCTCCTAAAAGGAAGAAGACTCCTTTCAACATCCTTTAAGAGGCTGGAAACCATCTTCCAAAAGGCTCTGGAAGCCTTCTTCCAAAGGCATGAAGCCTTCTTCCAAAAGGCCTCGGAAGCCTTCTTCCAAAAGGCCTCAGGAAGCCTGCTTCTAAAAGGCTCAGAAGCCTTCTTCCAAAAGGCTCAGAGCCTTCTTTCAAGAGGCTCGGAAGCCTCCTTCTTTCAAGAGGCTCGGAAGGCTCTTTTCGAGAGGCTCATAAGCCTTCTTTCAAGAGGTTCAAAGCCCCCATCCAAGAGGCTCAGAATACTTCTTTCAAGAGGATCAGAAGCCTACTTTCAAGCGGTTCGAAAACCTTCTTTCAAGAGGCTTTGAAGCGTCGTTTTAAGCTGCAAAGGAAGCCTCCTTTTAGTGGCTCAAAAACCGCCTTCAAGAGGCTCGGAAGCCTCTCTACAAGAGGCTCAGAAGCCTCTAATGAAGAGGCGCGGAAGTTTACTTCAAAGGGATTCAAAAGCTTAAAGGAGCTTCCCTTCAAAGGGCTCGGTATTAGTCTTTCAAAAGGATTGGAAGCCTAATTTTGAGAGGGGGTACCTCAATTAATGCAAAAGTTCCAAGGGGTACCTCTCAAGAAAAAGGTTGAGAACCGCTGCTCTAGACAAAATTTCAGCCGAATTGGTCAACTTTTTCTGTGGTGCTAAACTCGTTCGAAGTTTGTATGGAAAAATGAATGCAGAAACATCCAAAAACATTGAATTAGTTGAACGGCACAACTTACGATGAAGAACTATGATACTCATTCAGATCTTGAGGAATTTAATACAGAATGTTATGCAGAAACCGCGAGAAGATTAGAGTTTGCCCGGCTAAGTTATTAGCATTCCTCTGAAGTGGGATTTGAGCCAATTTCGTTTCTTTTACCTTTGAAAAGAAATAAATTCACCCCTACAACACTCCAGTAGATTGTTAATATCTTTGCCTAACAAACTCTAATCTACTCGCGGTTTTCAGCATAACATTCTGTATTTAATTCTACAAGAACTGAATGAGTATCATGGTTCTTAATCGTAAATTGTGTCGTCCAACAAAATGTCTACTCATCTGCAGAAACAAAATTCCTGATTTTTCCAGGTTTTTTCCAGGTGTTTTACATTTATTTTCAGGTAAAAACAAACTTGCCATATATAGATTTTAATCAAAATAATCGATTCAAAATAGTAAATATTGCAAAAAAAAACAATTAAAAAAAAAATTTTGGTTGCCTCACAAAAACAATGTTGTAAATTACTTAAGAAATTCTTCCAGGAATTCCTTCGCAAGTTCACCCAGAAATTATTTCAGTCATTCAATCAAAACTTCCTTTAGGAATCGCATAGGAAATTTCTCCAGGATTCCTTTGAAAATTTCTCCATCGATTCCATCGGAAAATCCCCCGGAAATGATTACAAAAAATCCTTCAAAGAGGGAACTTTAAGAATTGCTTCAGAATTTCCCTTAGAACTTCTTCAGGATTTCATTCGAAAATTTCTTTGCAAAAACTTTAGAAAACATCTCAAGGAATGGTTCCGGAAATTGCTTCAGAGATGCATTTGGTGATTCCTTTACGATTTTTTTTAAATTCCTTCTTTGGAAATTCGGTTAAAAATTCTTTCGGAAATTTCTTTGAATTTTATTTCAGCTATTTTTTTAAAGAAACTTAAGAAACCCTCTTAAGAAATTGATCCGGAAAATGTTAGAGAATTACTTCAGGAATTCCTTCAGAACTTCTTGCGAAAACTCCTTTTGGAAATGTGTTGATGCAAAAATATTAGATTGTGGGGTCCATGACGTTAGGCGTACCTTTTTATGTCGTGGGCTGTTTTTTAGGCATTTTATGCTTAACATCCTTTATGCCTAACGTACTTATGCCTAACTTCCTTATACCTGACACGGAGTATACCTGAGATTACTATTGTCAGATTTTCTGGATATGATACACTGCACGGCGGTTGTAATGTTCCCAGATGGATACTTGCACAAAACTTCACGCGGCGAATGACTGTCGAAAGGTACGGTCGCGCCAAACTATACGCTGCAATGCTTTTCACCTTGCTTTTCACCCATAAGAATCAAGTAAACTGGGTGCAGAAAGCGCGGCGGTACTTTTCATGAAGGGTTCACCGCATGCAATTTTGAGAAAATCAGGCAGCCAAGGTGCCAGTACTATAAGTGTCAAACGGCCTATTCAGATAACGCCATTTATGATCATAAACATCATGATAAACAACAACCTGATGCCATCCCCATACATTCAATTCTCTTTGACGTAAACTACGTCTAAGGGGAAGACTCTGATACAGGGTGACAAATGAAAATTTCCAAATCCGAGACCGTCACGAAATCATGTAAGATTTTGAACGTTAATAGCGCATTCATCTTTCGATGGATTTTTGAGATTTATATATCAATCGACTCGGAAACTCTCCACCAATTTTCCAGTTATATTGAAACATTTCATTATCAACGTTAAAGTAGGGTATTGGACCATTTTGGCAGCACCTCTTTTTCCCGTTCGCAACGTGAGTCTCATTCGGCCGTCGTTCAGTGTAGTTGGTTTTTGGGCTCTTCTTTTTGTGCGGTGCTTCGCACCAGTTTGCCACAAAAAGTAGGGCCAGAGCAGTGACCGCAGTCGGCGATATACATACAAGCGCATATTTGTGCAAAGATAGGATGATCGATTGTTAGCAACGGCAATGCAATGTCATAATGCGATAATCGCAATGCAAATGAACAAACATGTTCGATTCAAAGATAACTTAGGAAAATGGTAAGCCATTTTATGATAAACTGCAAATTGTGAATTATATGTTTATTATTAAATATGCGCCAAAATCAAAAGATTTCAATTTTAATTCAGGAAGTTTGAATGCACTTCAGATACTCTGTGGGTACAATCATGCGGGGCTTATTGTATACGGCTATAGCTTCGGAACGCATACTTTATTGAAACGGGCTATAGGTTACAATAGAACTATTACCACCGATGAACCGATGGAAAATAATTCAAATTTGCTGCCCACGACGCCATGATGAAAAATAATCGAACACTACCGCCTCCCCCATAATGGCTCGCGAAGTTTTCGTAGCTCAGCCACCAACCTATACGTGTATTAACATTGCAGCGGGGTTGTGTCTTAGCTCATTTGGCAGGAGCGATCACCCGCAAAAGCGAATGACCGTTTAAAGTGTGGGACAATCAGAGAGCGCCAGTGACACGTCAGTTCGTCGGTGCTATTACTTTCTTGCTCCCGGATCTAAGATTCTTGCAATCATATTAATAATATGGTTGCACGAATATGTTATCCAGAATGCCACTGCCAGATAGTGGGAGTTAGATTGTAATAAAATAGCACAAATACCCTATTCCCGTCCGCAGCGTTTACTACTCTGGCGCATCTCAACCGAATGGCTTGGTTTTTGGTACCGTTCTGACTTTTAGCGCCCTAAAACTAAAACTGCCATTGGTTTTCCGCACTGAGGATCAAGATAACAAACAAATTCAAACTCCTGTGGAGAAAATTACACGAATAAAGTTAAAATGGGCTTTTAAAAGCTAAAGTTCGGAATATGAGTCATGTTCGGAATTTGAGTCAAAACGGTACATGGCTAGTATTTGTTGATTTCTAGTTGGCGCAACCGGGTTTTATCGACTCGCGCTTCTTTGTCGGACTCAACAATACGACTATCCCTTCTCTGCCAACTATTCCTGGTCACTCCAAATAACAGAAGGCTGAGATTCTGCCAAAGGTCCAAGGCTCGTATTCTTCCACCAGTGATGGCTCGATGCTCTGACTACCATTGGACAGAGGTACCTGTTTGTCCGTAGCCAGAGCAGATATTCTTCTGTCTGTCGTAAAATCGCTAAATCGTGGTACACGCACTCACCAGTATACACCCCCAGCAACAAACATATTGCACATCGATCACAGTAACTTATATATGCCCGAATTCTCTCACAATATGGTTACTTCAACAAGATTGGCTCAACGTGTGCTGCTTGGGATATAATAACCATGTAACGCTAGTGAGTTATTTTTATTTCAGAATAGTATTATTTAATAAACATACTCCACTATATCCACCTATATATTACTACAAATAAACTAGAATAGTGGGCGAAAATTTGGAATGAAACTGAATCCCTACTAATTTTACTCTAAGTCGAATGCAACAGTTGGAATTGCGAAAAGCATTATTACCACTTGGGGTTTTAAAGTTAAAATTTTAAGTTATTGTACCGTCGTCGGGGATACAACGGGTCAAATGGGGGTGAGAATGGGTCACTGTTTCAACTACATAAAATGCTTGTAGAATAGATTTAATGTATCTGAGAACAATAAAACTGAATTATAAGTGACCTTTTTGAACGATTTTGTTATCCGACCTCCAGACTGTCGGTGAGGGCTCGGACGTCACCCCTGACTACGGTATCCAACATTTTTTATATTTTAAGTTATGGTAATTTTGTTCTAAACCAGTGACATAAGTAATCGAATGAATTATCTTAAAATATGACTACATTCCTCAATGCACCAGACTGTTCTACGTAGTTTACGTTGGGCGGTCGTGTCTTGTACATAACCCTTCAGATTTTTCCACTTTAACACTATATTTATTACGATAAATAATCTAATCGTAATCTGATTAGGTTATTAAGATTATTGAAGCATATTTTGGCAGAATAATTTTAATGGTAACAGCGTCACTAGCGTTCTATTACTTATGGCTTTACTGTAAAAATCTTCGGAAAATGCTTCGGGTATTCTTTTGAAATTCCTTGGGATTTTTTAGGAACTCATGCAGAAGTATCTTGGGGAAAATTTTAGAAAAAAACCTGGAGGAGTTTTCCCGGATATTTTGTTTTTTAGAATTATTTGGATTTCGATATTCCTTCGGCTATTCTTTCAAGAATTCCTTTAGCAAAAAATCTTCACAAATCACTTAAACTTTTTTTTTAAATTCCTTCAGGTGATTTCTTTGAAAAATCCTTCGGATATTCCTTGGAAAACTGATCCCATCCTTCGGAAGTTCCTCCAGGAATTGCTTTGAAAAATCCTAACTAATTTAGTATTTTTTTTAGAATTTCCGAGAAAATACTCAAAAGAATTTACAAAGCAATCCATAATTGATTTCCCGAATAAATTCCTGGATTTCACCAAGAATAGCTTCGGAAATTCTCAAGGATTTTTTTTGAAGATGGCAGAACGTTTTTTGGGGAACAACAATCCATTATTGTTTACTACATTTTTAATAGATTTTATTGGTATATTTATGCAAATATTTGCAAGGATTTTTTCATCTTTTGAGAGAATTTCACTCATGATCACCGGGTATTGAAATTTCCCTGATTATGTCAGGAATTCCCTGATAATTCCAGGTCTTTCCGGGTGGGGAGAAATTCCCTGATATTTCCAGGTTTTCCAGGTTTTTCCAGGTAGTAGACACCCTGTCCAACTGCAAATCACTGTTTTTGGTGGTTAGACCCGATCAAGAATGCATAACAAAATTATAACAAGGGGAGTTATTTATTTCAGAAAAATAATGTAACAAAATGTGTTATAAAATTGGCTGGTTAGTTGTTAAAATAACAAAAATTATATCAAAATTCCCTCTAGCCGTAACATAATTATATCAGAGGTTGTTACCTTCATTTCAACATTATAACAACCGTTGATATGATTATGAGGTACTAAAATCTACTTTCATAGTAATTGCCTACATCACGTATAAAAATGTGGTACGCTACAACGCCGGATTTCCATCCATAATGTAGGCAATTAACTTTGTACTAGCTATTAACATCGAACATTGATTCAAGTTATACTGGAGGTGACTACCTCCGCTTTTTCCAATATCAAAAAATATAGGCAATTATTTTGTGTAAATATACATAACTAATGTTGATATAATTTTCATATGAAATAAAACTGGTCGAAGACACATTTTTATCGAATTATCTGATTATAACACACGTTGTTTTAAATAACAACCATTGATAGAATTGAGTTATAATTTTGTTATGTATTCCTGATCGGGTCTGCATACATTTTTCCATATAAACTTCAAACGAGTTTAGCACCGCCCAAACGTAGACCGATTTGGCTGAAATTTTGTCTAGAGCATCAGGGCATCAAATAGAACCAAATAAGAGGGCGGCCCATCAAAAAATTTGAAAAAGTGTTTTTTTTTTGAGCCACCTTAACAAGCATGTACATTGTCTTCGATGCATTCACCACTTTTGTTGCTTCACGATTCAGGCGGGTGTATAGTTTTGTCACCTTTGCCAACGTTCGGCCGTAATGTCCATGTCATCCGCGAAACAAATAAATTGACTGGATTTGTAGAAAATCGTACCCCGGCAGTTACACCCGGCTCCCCGCATGATACCTTCTAGCGCAATGTTGAACAACGGGCACGAAAGGCCATCACCTTGTCTTAGTCCCGGCGCGATTCGAACGAACTGGAGTGTTCGCTCGAAATCTTCACACAGTTTTGCACACCATCCACCGTTACTTCGATCATTCTGGTAAGCTTCCCAGGGAAGCTGTTCTCGTCCATAATTTTCCATTGCTCTAAGCGGTCTATAGTGTTGTATGCCGCCTTCAAATCAATGAACAGATGGTGCGTTGGGACCTGGTATTCACGGCATTTTTGAAGGATTTGCCGTACAGTACAGATCTGGTCCATGCGGCTGTCAACGAAGCCGGCTTGATAACTTCCCAAGAACTCATTCACTAATGGTGTCAGACGACGGAAGACGATCTGGGATATCACTTTGTAGGCGGGATTGAGGATGATGAACGCTCGAAAGTTCTCACACTCCAGCATGTCGCCTTTCTTGTAGATGGGGCATATAACCCCTTCCTTCCACTCCTCCGGTAGCTGTTCAGTTCCCAGATTCTGATGGTCAATTCGAAAGTTTCATCGTAGAGCGGCGGATTTTTTTTAGAATAATTTATTGTCCTCCAGGAATTCCTCAGAAAGTTACTCCAGGATTTCCTCAGGA
Source organism: Armigeres subalbatus (assembly GCF_024139115.2). Classification (NCBI taxonomy): domain Eukaryota; kingdom Metazoa; phylum Arthropoda; class Insecta; order Diptera; family Culicidae; genus Armigeres; species Armigeres subalbatus. Next base: position 60,468 of record NW_026941818.1, read on the forward strand.
AGTTCCTCCAGGATTTCCTCCGGAAGTTCCTCCAGGAATTCCTCCGGAAGTTTATCCAGGAATTTCTCCAGAAGTTCCTGCAGAAATTCCTCCTTAAGCTTCTTCAGATATTCCTTCTGAAGTTTCTCTAGAAATTTCTCCGGAAGGTCCTCCAAGAATTCCTTCGGAAGTTCCTCTAGAAATTTCTTCACAAGTTCCTTCAGGAATTCCTCCGGAAGTTCCTCTAAAATTTCCTTCAGGACTTCTTCCGAAGGAATTTCTGGAAGAATTCCTGGAGATACTTACGAAGGAATTTCTGGAGGAGTTCTTTGCTGAAAACTTTATAAGGTTTACTCTCCTGTTTGTTCCATTTGCCACTACGAACACATTATTTAACGATAGACAGCTCGTAATCCTCTACTGAAGCCTTTTTGAGCTCACAGGTATCAATTGCGGCTGATTCCATAATAGCCAGAAGGAGAAATTTACTGTCATTGTCAAAATCTTTTGTGACACAATTAGTGAAAAGACGGGAAAATGGATCAGCAATATTATTCTATTAGCGCCTTTTCGATACCGTACAGCAAAAGTGAATGACTTTCAATGCGCGCGCACGGTCGAGAATTAGGTGAGAATATCATTTCTAACGGTTTGTGGTCTGTCTCCACTCTCCAGTTCGAATTTTCTTCCTAACAGGTACGTCGAAAATCTTTCTACTGCCCAAACCAAAGCAAGCGCCTCTTTTTCGGTTTGGCAGTACCTTATTTCCGTTGGACTGAGGCTTTTACTAGCGTAGCAGATTACACGAGGATTGGAGTCGTCACGTTCATTTACAAATTGCACCAGAACCGCACCGAGTCCCACGGGTGATGCATCCGCAATTACTCTGGTACGAAGACTATTATCGAAATAGTGAAGTGTTGTTATATCCGTAATCATGAACTGCAATTTCCGAAAAGCTACTTCGTGCTCGTTTTGCCACGTAAATACTGTCGCTAGATCTGGAAGAAATTTTCGGACGTAGGTGACCAATCCTAGAAAACTTCTAAGCTCCTGTGAGGACTGAGGAGCTCGAAACGATTTTAACGCTAATTTGTCATCAGTTGGGCGTATTCCTTTCTCCGACAAATGATGACCGAGGACCTCCACCTCCTGGACTCGGAAAACGCATTTGTTGTGATTGAGAAGAATGTGTTTGCTTTGGAACGTTTGCAACACCTTTGCTAATGCCTGGTCATGCTCTTCGAGAGTTTCCCCAAAGACGAGGCAGTCAGTTGACCACATTTGGACAACTGGACAAGATTTGTTCCAGAACCTTCTGGAACATTTCCGGGGCGCACGAGATTCCAAACATGAGTCGCTTATACCGGAAAAGCCCTTTGTGGGTTATGAACTCCACTTGATGGAATGCCTCCTTCATGTCCAGTCTACTGAAGAATTTTGCTTTTTTCAATTGCGGAAGGAAATCCTCGAATGTAGGCATAAAGTGTGTTTCCCGTTTTATCGCCAAATTTGCTCTCCTCATGTCTACACATAAACGGAGATCGCCGTTGTCCTTAACGATGGTTACCAATGGGGAAACCCATTGGCTGTATTCTTCTACCCGTTCAATGATATCTGCAGTCAATAGAGATTCCAATTTCTCTTCGATCTTATCCAAAAGTGCTAACGGTGGACGACGAGCGTGCTGGCTGACAGGTACAACTGCAGCGTCGATGGGAATTCTTAGTTTTACTTTCGGGAACGGATGTTTTCGCTCTGTGTGTACTCGGTTTACGTATGGTGATGTTGCACTCGGAAGCCCCAACTTGAGTACTCCCATTTCTTTAGCGGTTGTTCTGCCTAGAAGTGCCTGTGAGCCACCCTCAATGACATAAAATGTAGCTACGGTTCTTATCTGATTTTCTCCATCGTCTATTTCAATAGGACTTTCAAAAACGTGTTTCACAATTAACGGATTGGAACATATACCATATGCTCTAAAGCAGCGGTTCTCAACCTTTTTCTTGAGAGGTACCCTTGGAACTTTTGCATTAATTGAGGTACCCCCTCTCAAAATTAGGCTTCCAATCCTTTTGAAAGACTAATGCCGAGCCCTTTGAAGGGAAGCTCCTTTAAGCTTTTGAATGTCTTTGAAGTAAACTTCCGCGCCTCTTCATTAGAGGCTTCTGAGCCTCTTGTAGAGAGGCTTCCGAGCCTCTTGAAGGCGGTTTTTGAGCCACTAAAAAGGAGGCTTACTTTGCAGCTTAAAACGACGCTACAAAGCCTCTTGAAGGAAGGCTTCCGAACCGCTTGAAAGTAGGCTTGATCCTCTTGAAAGAAGTATTCTGAGCCTCTTGGATGGGGCTTCTGAACCTCTTGAAAGAAGGCTTACGAGCCTCTCGAAAGAGCCTTCCAGAGCCTCTTGAAAGAAGGAAGCTTCTGAGCCTCTTGAAAGAAGGCTTCCGAGCCTTTTGAAAGAAGGCTTCCGAGCCTTTTAGAAGCAGGCTTCCGAGCCTTTTGGAAGAAGGCTTCCGAGCCTTTTGGAAGAAGGCTTCCGCGCCTTTGGAAGAAGGCTTCCGAGCCTTTTGGAAGATGGTTTCCCAGCCTCTTAAAAGGATGTTGAAAGGAGTCTTCTTCCTTTTTAGGAGCCTCTTGGAAGGAGGCTTTTGAGCCTCTTGAAAGGAGGCTTCTGAGCCTCTTGAAAGGATATTGAAAGGAGGCTTCCGAGCCTCTTGAAAGGAGGTTTTTGAGCCTCTAGAAAAGGAGGATTTTGAGCCACTTGAAAGGAGGCTTCCAAGCCTCTTGAAAGGCTTCAGAGCCTCTTGAAAGAAAGCTTCCGAGCCTCTTGAAAGGACACTTTAGAGCCCCTTAGAGCGAGGCTTTTGGGCCTTTTGAAAGGATGCTTTTGAGTCTCTTGAAAGGGATTTTTGAGCCTCTTGAAAGAAGGCTTTTGAACCCTTTGAAAGGATGCTTTTGAGCCTCTTGAAATAAGGCTTCCAAGCCTCTTAAAAAGAGCCTTCCGAGCCTCTTGGAAGGAGGCTTCTGAGCCTGAAAGGAGGTTTTTAAGCCTATTGAAAGAAGACTTCTGAGCTTCTTGAAAGTAGACTTCTGAGCCGCTTCAAAAGAGGCTTCCGAGTCTCTTGAAAAGATATTGAAAGGAGACTTCCGAGCCTCTTGAAAGGAGCCTTTTGAGCCTCTAAAAAAAGGAGGCTTTTGAGCCTCTAGAAAAGAAGTCTTTTGAGCTTCTTGAACGGGAGGCTTCCGAGCCTCTTGAAAGGAGGCTTTTAGGCCTTTTTAAATGGCCTCTTCTTGAAAATAGGCTTCCGAGCTTCTTTAAACGATGCAAGCTAATCACTTGAAAGTAGGCTGCTGACGTGCCCAGCAAGCTTCCTGAGCCTCTTCTAACAAGGCTTTCAAGCTGCTTGGAAGAAGGCTTTCCTCTTGCAACGAGGCAAACCGAGTATTAGTGAAAAAACTCATTTTGTTCATTCGACGTTTTGCTCGTTCGTTCTTTTGTTCCGCAGCGCTTTATACATTGTGCTGGTTGTGGAAGGCAGAATTCAATTGGGATTTATTGATCGCATTGCATATTATGTACAATATAATTTTTTTTAAATAAAAATACACAATTATCAAAACTATATCAATGAGTTTTGATTGGAATTGTAATACGTCCGCCATTACGCATTTTTGTCCGAGGTACCCCCTAGGGCCAGCGAAGGTACCCCCAGAGGTACATGTACCCCAGGTTGAGAACCGCTGCTCTAAAGCATAAAACCAGATGCGCAAGTTTTGTATCTCTGCACCTTGTACTCTCATCTTCTCCCATGTCACATTGTCTAAGATATTTTTCTGGCTTCCAGAATCGATTAGGGTTTGAATGAGTACTCCCCCTACTTTAACCCATAGAAACTCATCCCCGTCACCAACGGTGAAAATGAAACTGTAGGGTTTACCTTCAACTTCGGAGTTCTGAATCGATCGAACCTGCTGAAATTTAATGCGCTTTCAATTGTAGTCATTATCTCCACGTATTCCACGTTTTGCGTTAACGCGAGATGTTCGGCAACATTCAGCGAAATGACCAGGCTTAAGACAGTTGCGACAATTCTTCGTTCTGGCGGGGCAATTTTGGTCTTTTCTGCTGTGGCCTCTTCGACCACCCCGCGAGCAGCTATATTTATTCTCCCACGTCTTCTTCTTATTGGCATTACATCCCCGCACTGGGACAGAGCCGCCTCGCAGCTTAGTGTTCATTAAGCACTTCCACAGTTATTAACTGCGAGGTTTCTAAGCCAGGTTACCATTTTTGCATTCGTATATCATGAAGCTAACACGATGATACTTTTATGCCCAGGGAAGTCGAGACAATTTCCAATCCGAAAATTGCCTAGACCGGCACCGGGAATCGAACCCAGCCACCCTCAGCATGGTCTTGCTTTGTAGCCGCGCGTCTCACCGCACGGCTAAGGAGGGCCCCTTTTTCTTTTTCTCCCACGTAGAATCCATAATTCTGTTGACACTACTAGGAGTCGAGGGGCCAACGGGGTTGAGCATAATCTGGTTCGCCTGATGTTTGATGGTGCTGTGGGAGTTCACAATCTTGATAACATCTTCCAGTACAAGTTTCTCTTTTTGTAACAATTTCTCTCGAAGATCCGGCGGAGCGAGCTGAATGACTTTATCAATTACACAGATCTCGTATGCGTCTTGTTTGGACGTACCGAAGTGGCATTTTTTCCCGGTTTCTATGGCCCGCAGCAAAAATTTTTCCAGCGGCTCGTCTTCCTTCAACGTGAGCGACCAGAACAGGAATCATTGGTACGCCTCATGCTGTTTCGGCGCGAAGTACTCGTCGAGTTTTTCGATTGCCACCTTGAATGGGTCAACCCCCATCCTTTCATCCACGTCTGCGCCGGGAATACTACTGAAAACATCTTGGACGTCTGGGCCGGCTCTTGCTAGGAAGATGTTCTTCAGCCGCGTTTTGTTTGTAACATTGTTCGCTAGGCTCAAATACTTTTATAGCGAGTCCATTCGTGTCTTACCTGGCTAGGTGGCATCAACTTGAATTTGAAGTGTTCAATATACCATTTGTCCATAGTTGTCAACTTCACCTCGCAGGTGTCCGTTTTCGGCTTGATTAGTGCACGTTGCTTATTCGACCGTCTTCTTCTGAAACCAAAAAAATATTATTCTTATGCTGCTTAATTTATCACAAACAAATAAGTTCTACAATTTACTAAAGTTTGTTCGTTTTTGTTTTATTTATTTCTCTTTTTTTTCTTTTTTTTTTTTTGCTGAAGTTCAGTCTTCAGGACGTTTGTGTTTTCTTTATTTCATACCATGTCTATTTTTTTTTTCAGTCTTTCGGACCTGTGTAATTCCACTCTATTGAACCTGTGTGCTTTCAGTCTCTTGGACCTGAGTAGTTTCAGTCTCTTAGACCTGACTTTTTTCCAGTCTCCAGGACTTTTACCATTTCATCATTAGCAGTCTCTTGGACCGTCTTACGCAGTATTAAACATTATGCGTGCGTTTTTTTCTCGTATCATAACCTCACGTTCAATCAACTCATGAAGGCGGCGTTTTTTTTTTCTTAGAAACATAACCTCAATGAAATTTAGGGAAAAACAGCAGCCAATTTATGAATCTGATTCAGAAACGAATGATTGAGAATCTTACCTAATAAATCCTCATCCACTGTCGCCACTTGTGGTATCCTAGTATATTCCGGTAGAATTTATGGGATTTATATTTGTAATTAAACAATATTAACTATTTCTTATACGTTTATTCTATCCGTCTTACACACCGTCTCCGGCGTTAGACACTCTACTTCTGTTCATCGGTTATGTATGTTCAGTCGTCCCCGAGAGTAGTACTACGGTACCACAAGAATAATTTATTGTCCTCCAGGAATTCCTCAGAAAGTTACTCTAGGATTTCCTCAGGAAGTTCCTCCAGGATTTCTTCCGGAAGTTCCTCCAGGAATTCCTCCGGAAGTTCCTCCAGGAATTCCTCTGAAGTTCCTCCAGGAATTCCTCCGGAATTTTATCCAGGAATTTCTCCAGAAGTACCTCGTCGCCTCGATGATGATGATGGATTTCATTTTATTGACGTAGTTTAGTTCTGAACCTTTCTTTGTGTAGTCTACAAAAGTTTGAGTATCTCGCGCGGATTACAGATATGAATGATTTTGAATTTAATGAAAACTTGGATAATTCATACTGTTGAATAAAGCTTTTGAATTAGTAGTAAACCATCTGGTAGATTATTTTGTACTCGCGGATGTCCCGAAACTTTTGTTATCGACGGAGCGGTTACACAGGTTTTGGCGTTTGGTTGTCGAACCTAATTATTCATATTGAGAGATACATGTGAGTTTTAGAGTGCGATCCTGGTTTGTGATTTAGAACGCGATTTGGCGGAGCTTTTGAAATCTAAAGCGAGAGGTTTCACAGGTTTAGCCTTTGATAGCTGCATGTATCACTACTGATGATTACGAAAATTCAGGGTGTAATTCTATAGTTCATTTTACCAATTTATTTTTTGCTGTACAGCATGGAATTTTATTTTGGATTTTATATCTGTATATACAATCGGATCGTTTGTTTGCATAACCGATTACATTGATCTTATTTAATTATCTTAAAGATAACTCGTCCAGCTCAAACCTTTGTAGGGGTATGTGGTGGGACCATCATCATCATCATCATCACCACCTGCAGAAATTCCTCCTTAAGCTTCTTCAGATATTCCTTCTGAAGTTTCTCTAGAAATTTCTCCGGAAGTTCCTCCAAGAATTCCTTCGGAAGTTCCTCTAGAAATTTCTTCACAAGTTCCTTCAGGAATTCCTCCGGAAGTTCCTCTAAAATTTCCTTCAGGACTTCTTCCGAAGGAATTTCTGGAGGAATTTCCGGAAGAATTCCTGGAGAAACTTAAGAAGGAATTTCTGGAGGAACTTCCGAAGAAATTCCTGGAAGAACTTCCGAAGGAATTCCTGGAGGAACTTCCGAAGGGATTCCTGGAGGAACTTCCGAAGGAATACCTGAAGGAACTTCCGAAGGAATACCTGGAGGAACTTCCGAAGGAATTCCTGGAAGAACTTCCGAAGGAATTCCTGGACGAACTTCCGAAGGAATTCCTGGAGGAACTTCCGAGGAATTTTGGAGAAACTATCGAAAGAAATTCTGGAGGACTTCCTGGGAGGATCTTTCGGATTTGTTTCTTCTTTATTTAAGAACACTACGGAGTTTCCGGAGCAATTGCTGGACGGTTCATGACATCAACTAACATTATCCCTACTGTTCTGATATATTTAAAGTTTAGTCAATCCAGTAAATGTTCCGGATCTTCCATGGGTCCACTTGGTGGCTACAATGGTCCGTGTGTGGTACTATTCAGTGATGTTATCGATCATTTAGTAATTTACGTTCGATCATTTAGTAGTTTATCAATAACTCATTCTAAAAGCTGAATTTTAAAATGTGTTGTATGGTGGACTTCTACAAAGTTGCATAAAATCTTCGTACTAGAAGTCCACCATGCACACATTTTGAAATTCAGCTTTTGGAATGAATTATTGACAAACTACTAAATGATCGAACGCAATTTACTAATGATCGATAACATCATTTCCTATTCCATAATCAGGATTCGACAAAAAATCTTTCAGGGGACCACCCGGTGGCCAAAAAGGTCCGTATCACAACATCAATTCCGTACTCAAGGTTCAATAATAAATGATTCTAAAAAAATCCCGCCGCTCTACGATAAAATTTTTGAATTGACCTTTTTACGGATGTTCCGGATTTTCCAGGAGACCACCTGGTGGTCACGATGGTTAGTATGTGGTCAAAGCATCAATTCCATACTCAGGGTTCGACAACAAAAGAATTTGAAAAAAATCCCGGCGCTCTACGGTGAAATCTACCAATTAACCTTTTTATGGATATTCCAGGATCATTCAGGGACCACCCGGTGGCACAATGGTCCAAAAAAATCCAGGCGCTCTACGGTGAAATGTTCGGAAACCAGATCCTACTTTCCCACTACTGAACCAAGAGACTACTCCAGAGTTATTAAAATAATGTGGCAATAAATACATCGATTATTGAGCAGAAGCTGGGCAATAGCGCGTAGAGTAACTGTACCAGTTTTGGCTACTTCAATATCCAATTTGGAAAACCTTGAAAAATACATATTATTCAAAAATAACCTTATAGTTAGCTAACTAAGCAGTAGAAACTAACTAAGCAGTTCTATTGGAACTAATAAAACCCTCATAAATTACTTTATTTTCGACGTTTTTTTTAAAGATTGGTCAAATTAGGAGCCATGACCAAAATCGGTACAATTACCCTAGAAGCAATTATGTTTATTTGTTAAAATTTTGTTAAGTTAAGAACTTTCTGATATACCTATAATAATTTTTAGTTCAAATCATCATTTCAATCATAAAGTACAATAGCATTCATCTTTGAGCTTAATGTTTAATAGAAGCAAGTTATTACGTTTATTACCGCAAATTTTGCAAGTTATGAAAATGCGATCAACAATGGGACAGGATTCCCCGTCGAATGGAATTTGTTGCGAGCAAATCGATTAAGGAAAAGTACTTAAAAAATGAGTTATTTTTTTGTGTGCACATACCTACATACAGACAAACATCACCTCAATTCGTCAAGCTTCTATCAAGCCTCCTATGAGAAATTCATTTGCTTACGTTTGTTATAATCTATACTAACACCTTCCCGTTCGCTTTCCTCACCTAGTTTGGAACTAAAACGCAGACGCAACAAACCGCGGCTTGATGTTGACGTCGTCTATCGTTCACGAGATACGACGACCACGATGTTAGGCGCTGAGGTTGAGCGTATTAGTTTTGCTTGATACGTCTCAGAGTTACGTTGGTGAATCGGTCCCGCAGATTATGTGAAAGTGATTCTATTTACTGGTAACTATGCCGGTTCCATGTGTTTTTCTCCATCAATATGAGATGCTGCAGTTTTTGTCATTCATTACGTTTCTAAACTGAATAGTGAATACACTCCATTGCATTGATAAGATAAATACAAAGTGCAGTGATCTGTGTGCTCTAAATAAATTGAGCGGATTCCACCCCAAACAAGCCTCTAGTTGTTCTTGGAAATAGTTTCTTCGGGATTCAGCACAAACGGTGACCGTTCACGATGATCAAATAATAATCGTAAACACAGAAGAAACATACGGTTTAGCGTCGAATACTCTTATCGCATTAAACTTTGATCATATCAGAGGGTCTAATCTATTGCCTACATCAAAATTCCATTGCGTGGCTGATTGATACACTCACTGCTAATTGGGAAGTGCTAGAAGGAAATTCAAAAAATGGGCAACATAGAGGTCGACAAAAAGCTGCTGCCAATGAAGGCGCACTATTTCCTATTCAATGCAGGTAAGTTTATCGTATGATATTGATAGCTTAAGCATACTTTTAAATCGATATTTACTTCATTAATTATTTGTTACGAGAACAAAAATAGCGTAATTGGGATGACTTATTACTTACTACTTTACATGTTTGTTAATAAAATGAAATTTAAATTTTAGTTTTTGAAAACATTTAGGTTATCAGATAGAACTACTATTGCAACTGAATGTAAAAAAATGTAACCTTATATCATTCAGCAGAAAAAGAACAGCATCAAATCTCTCAATTACATTAGGAAACCAGGTTGTAGAGAAATGCGATAGAGTTAGGGATTTAGGAATTATCTTAGACTCCAAACTAACGTTCATCGACCATTACAACACCATTATTCATAAAGCAAATAATATGATGGGTTTTATAAAACGTTTCTGCTATAAGTTTCATGACCCATACACAATTAAAACATTATATGTATATTGCTTATGTAAGGTCGATAATGAAATATTGCAGCATTGTATGGTCTCCATTTTCAATAACACACGAAGAAAGATTAGAATCAAAAACAATTTCTATTATTTGCTCTTCGTAAATTAGGTTGGACAACATTCCCACTTCTATCATAAGAGGCACGCTGTAAGCTTATAAACCTTCAATCTTTGAAAGAGCGTTGTGAAACTGCAATGGTTTCAATTATTAACGATATAGTTTTGCAGCGTGTTGATTCAACAAACATTTTATCGAAATTGAAATCTACATACCATCTCGACAACTGCGTCATCGACATACATTTTCAATTATTCACTGTCGTATAAATTTCAATCAGATGATGGCCTTCTATAATCAAAACTGCGAAACTATTGACTTTACAATGTCTCGGCAGAACCTTAAAAAATATTTTGCCTCAATTCGAAACCTGCACATCTGAAATTACATTAAATCGCAAAAAAGTAGTGTTTAATACTTAACCAATCTCTATTTATTTTTATACGCTATAATACCGTATTTATAGCCTTAAGAAAATAAAGAAAAACATGTATATTATATATGTACTAGTCTACGTCGGTTGACGAAATCTATATACATAAAAATGAATTTCTGTCTGTCTGAACCTTATAGACTCGGAATCTACTGAACCGATCGGCGTGAAAATTTGTATGCAGAGGTTTTTGGGGCCAGGGAAGATTCTTAAGATGGTTTGAGACCCCTCCCCGCTTTGGAAAGGGGGGCTCCCATACAAATGAAACTGAAACTCGAGAACAAATCAGAGAATAAATCAATTCTAGGCGGAACGAAGTTCGTCGGGTCTGCTAGTAAATAAATAAATGAATATTGAAAATTGACCAGGTCGGACTATGGGATCAGAAGTTATAGCAAAAACACTCATTCATGTTTTTTAGTATTTTTTGCGCGAGAAAGGCACCAACACCGCTAGGATTAATCAGGGTTTTTTTTATGGAGATTTTGGAATTAGCACGTTTTTTTTTATTTAGATACTTTGGGATTTATGTTGTTTTATTTTCGAACGTATCCCCCGCGTAAAAAACAACTTCAGTGAAATCCTTTAGGTACTTGCTATTTCATTTGATTCCAACGATTAATTATCATTGATTCATATTTCAAGTTATCATGAGGCAGAAGCAAAATGCGCATCTATATCTTGCTCTGATTTTTTTCATAACTCTACTATTTCTCTTCTTCATTCTTCTTAAAAAGTGTGTAAAAAAGTACTTAAATACTAAGTTGTTTCCACCTAACGCTAGGTTAAAAAACTCAAATTTGTGATTAATTGCATATTATTCGGCAACTCGGCCGTACGAAATCGCCGAGCCTTCTATCAATTTTTCTTAAGCAGCACCGAAAATATTTTTAAAAAAATGTTTTTAAAAAGCTTGAAAAATATTGTCAATTCGGCTGTCGTCTGGAGTAAGCTTTATTTGTTACTAGCTGACCAGTCGAACTTCGTCCAGCTCAAAGTTTATTAATTAGCACAAACCTTTATTTTGTGTTAACATTTGGAGATTTAACGTTTGCTCTGCGATTCGATTTCATTTGAAGATCGTTTGAATTTCAGTCCAACAAACGAAAGCATTTCAATAGTTCAGTCATATTCCAGTGAGTTTACCGTATCACGAAATAATGCTAATTTGAGAAATGAGGTAATTAAACGTACTTCTATTTGTATTTTGAGAGTTGTTATCTTTATCAGAGGTAAGCGGACAGCAATTAGTCCCGGGACTGGAAATGGACTTTCATACCGTTTCCATCTTCTATCCCTATACCTACAACTTGAATAGTTCTAGCAGGTAACTGTTAGAATTTAAAATGAGCAAACAAAATCTCGTTTCGGCATCAAATTAGAATAATACAACCACCCTTTCATTTCTATCACATTGGCAACCCGTTAACTAAGACGAACCTCTGCAATAAAACCTCTAACCCCCAGACTCCAATAAAATTCCGCAGGAACTTGCAGTGGGCGAGTGACTGCATCTTCTTCTTCTTCTTCTTATTGGCATTAAATCCCCACACTGGGACAAAGCCGCCTCACAGCTTAGTGTTCATTAGCACTCAGTTCAGTTATTAACTGCGAGGTTTCTAAGCCAAGTTACCATTTTTGCCTTCGTATATCATGAGGCTAACACGATGATACTTTTATGCCCAGGGAAGTCGAGACCATTTTCAATCCGAAAATTGTCTGGACCGGCACCGGGAATCGAACCCAGTCACCCTCAGCATGGTCTTGCTTTGTAGCTGCGCGTCTTACCGCTCGACTAAGGAGGGCCCCCAGTGACTGCATCATCAATTCCTTCCCATCCCCGACCGTGAGGACGTGGCCAGCGCCGTTATCAACCATCCAAAATACTAGAGCTCTCGGACACATTGAGGGTGGAGAGCAAATCCAATGCTTCCATCCATTAGTTCCCTGTGCAATTACGATTGTTCTGGTCGATCACGGAGTAGCAACTACGAAATACACGGTCATCATGCTCATGCTCAATGAGATTCAGCAAAAATGTAAATGATACAAATATGCGATCTTGTAATGTTTTATTCCTTCAATCAGAGGTGGCGCTCAAGCCTTAGTTGAGTCCATCCAGGTGGTTATAAATTTTAAAAATAGTTTCAATGGTTACCAAATAAAATCCTTATCTGTGTTAATTAGCTGTCAGTCGGCTCTCAAATTATTGTTGTAGATAACCCTCCACAGTTATTAGTTGAACGTATTTGTATATTGTCTGGCAAGTACAATGATACTTACTCTGTGGTCAAAGATGTGGGGAAAATTTCGACTCGAAGGATCCCCTCGAACAGAGCGGGAATCGAACTTAGGATTGGTAATGCCGTGCCTTTACCGATAAGGCTAGTTGAGGTATCGCATCAGTGCCCCTCACATTAGGAGTGTTTCAAAAGATGTCATCTCTATGTAAAGCATGGACGCCTCCCAATTGGCTCTATAGGGTAAAGTGCCCAATAGTGGACCCACAACCAATAGTGGACCCTCCAGATATTTTTGCATTTTTACAGCACAATGTTAACATTTTGCTATGAAATTCCATCGGGAGAACCTACCTTACAGTCCTATGGTTTGATTATATACATTGGAAATGCTATGGAAAGTAAAATTAAATGATTTTTTACAATTCTATATAAAATAAACACGAGAGTGTCCATTATAGGAATATTTTGGGGGTCCATAATAGGGAAGAAGAACGTCCCGAAACGGAACATAAAAATCAAATGAAGTGTCGACTATAGGGAAGCAAATTCCTATTATGGACCCCTAGGGGGTCTACTATAGGGCGAATTCAGTCAGACTTTAAAATGTTAATTTCAACGAATAACGTCGTGTATTTGAGTGTTTTATGTATGTATCGTGAAGAGGAGATGCAGAACTTGGTATTGGATGTCAAGCAGAATTATTATGTTGAAAATTTCTACTCCTTTTGACAAAAAGATTAAAATTTCACTACTAGGGGGTCCACTATTGGGCATTTTACCCTATTACTACTGGAACTTGGACTGCTTCTCAACTCAGGAAGTTGAAAATGTCCCCCACCTGAAAACATCCTAGAAGAAATCTCTTTGACCGGACCTTGAATCAAAACCAATCTCGCATCTATTCGTAACTCTACACGGTTAGAAAAAAGTACCTAATATTAGGTACTTTTCAATCAAATCGGGGGTTCAGTGTGGGAACCCAAAATTAAGTAATTTTTTCTTGAAATTAAGTAAAATTCACTTAATATTATATACTTAATTTTAAATAGTAACTAACCAAAAGTTAGGTAAATTTCACTCAACTTTTGTAAACATGAAATTACTCAACGTTGAGTTCCCACACTTTAATGCCCTTGTTGAGTGGTTTTGCTCTTCATTTTATGACAACAAAGGGAAGAGGAAGGGAGATGCAAGAGAAAAAGTACCTTAAATTAGGTACGTTTTCTAACTGTGTAAGGAAGTATGCCTTCACATCTCCTTTTTGGTCTTAAAATTGCGCAGCATACTTACGATTGTTGAAAATATGTTGTGAGCCCTCACATAATATGCGTTTGTAACATGTTACTTAGCTAAATACCTGCTGATGCTACTTTGGTCGGTAGCTTGAACAACATGTTATTCAGGCCGAAACTAATATGGAAACGTTCGTGGAGAATGATCACTTGTGATCATATTTGATAATCGTAGAACGATGCTCACTTATTTCTCAAATTCAAACCCTGACAACTGCAGCAGTTTGCATCGGGTTTTACCATCTGGATCAGAGCTGAATACAATTTCAGCTGTATCACCTAGATGAATGGGCATCAATCTGTCAGATAAGATAGGCTGCAATTGATAAATTGTTGTAGACGATATTTACGAGCTTACATTGTTGCCTTGGTTGCTAAATAGTTCTTCTTTCACACAAACTGCTTTTGTTACCAGTTTAGAAGCTATTTTAAGCTTAATTTCAATAGATTTCAATTATAAATTAATTGAAACGATACATCTAACGGTTATGTTTCTTAAATTATCTGATGATGTTTGTGTGCATACGGAAAAATCGATTGATAAATATGAAATTACATATCATTGTTAGTTGATCTACACTACAAAAGTTGGCGTCTTGGCAGGTAATAATAAAAAAATAAGTTCATCACTAGGTGGATAAATTTAGGTTTTAATTGCAAATTCATGCTAAGATGATTTTACACTTCCCACATTTGACGAAAAATTATAATTTCCCAATAAAACTATTTTTTTAAGTAACAGTAATAAAGCTATGTCCAAACAATATTTTAGTTACTAGATAAAGAATGTCGCTGTCGTCGCTGTCTGGAACATCTTTTGCTGGCGAGGATAGGAGAGCTAAATGCCAAAGAAGGAAAATCCTTACGATTTGACAGGTATGTAGCACACATGTTTCGGACAGCAGAACAAAGGGAACCGAAGCGACAATCTTTATCTAGTAACTAAAATATCTTTTCTATGTCCATTTAGAATCCGGAATAATTTATTGTATTGCAGCGGCACGGAAAGTGATCGCTGCAAGAATTCTTTTACAGCGGTTTGTCTACCCCAGTAAACCACATATCGTATATGAAATGATAAATTGTATCGCATATATTGCTATTTTCTTTCACATTCGTATATGACTGCTTATTAAGATGGCTAAAATATGAATATTATTGTATATGATACCAGTGTAAGCAATATTTACGATTGCGTTGTATTGTATTCCAGTTTTATCGGATCAAATCGGAAATATCGTTTATGTATACAAATATTGTCATACAAATCATATACCGATGTGCGTTGTACGTATATAGCTTCCACCTTCTGCGCGTTGAGCACTGAACCTTTCCGATTAAAATAATTTCAAAATTACTTACTTCACTCCATCCGATCTGCCAAAATTCCGATTATTGCCGGTGTACTTTTACACTGCCAACCAGTATCGCTCAATATTTGCACTAACAATAGAGCTTGCTGACGTTTAATCATCTTTCTCTTTCAAGTGCATAGGAGAATAGGATTTGTTTTCATCGGGAAACGTTTCCCGATGAAAACAAATCCTATCCTTCCCATGCGCTTGAAAGCGAAAGATGATTAAACGTCAGCAACCCTTATTTAACGAACAACTAAAATGTATTTGAGTTGTAAACACAGTTCGAGAGTAAACACGATGAAAGACTGATGTTGACATTTCATAATCGTTTTTGGAATGATGCACAATCGTTATTATGTACGAACATTATCAGGATAATCATAAGTTATTATCATATACGATTCAAGCCACATTTGTACGCACAACAACAAGGCATCCGAATCGTATCAATGTAGTTCGTATCGTACACTGAAGATCTTATCAATAATAAATCGCCATCTAGATTATGATTGGCAAAATTTTGCTGCTTTTCAAGAGTTGCTGAGTAGCGCAAGGGTAGAGCATCAGCCTTTAGTTCCAGAGGTCAAATGTTCGAGACAGGGTTGTTACCATTTATTTTTCCAAATATTCACTAAGTCGTATAAATGTTCATGAAAACTCGAGAAAGTCGTTATTTAGCCCGTATATGGCCTCCACTTTAGTAGGTATATAGCGATTCGGTGCATTATATACATAATATCTTATGTGTATATGATGACCTATAGCAATAGGTATAAAAATGTTGAATGGGACCTAGGCGCCCACTTGCTGTGGTATAAATTTCACGAAGTTTCGTGCAGCGTGTCAAAAATTATTCCAGGTGGAAGCCGAAAGGAGAGAAAAAAGTCTGCACACCCACGTTGATAATACTGTCATCGACGATGGAACCTACGTCAAAATGGATTTCGGACAGCTTCCTAGCCAAAAATTCTACATGGTGACGGCACGAGGAGTAGTTCCTGCGAAGTTCAAGTTTACTTTTTGGACAGACTTGCAAAAAAACGGATGATTTTGGCAAGGGATATGCAACTGTGGGGCAAAGGCCTAAGTGTTTTTGACGAATAAGACGATGGACTCGAAGCTGTACAAGGAGGAATATTTCAAAAACCGCGGTCGACGTTCCATAAAGCCCATATAGGTCCCGTGAAGTTTTGGCCAGATTTGGCGAGTTGCCACTACAGCCGGGAAGTCATCCAGTGGTACTTCGATAATAACGAAGATTTCATCAATGAAAACATAAATCCACGCAACTGCCCACAGCTCCGGCCCATCGAGACATGTTGGGCAGTAATGAAGCGGAAGCTTAAGAAAAGTGGAAAAAGTGGAAAACAGCTCGACGGACTCAGATGACCAAAATGTGGAACAAATGTGCGAAGGAAGTTGACTTCGAATGTGTGCAACTTTCGATGAGAGGAATAAAGAAGAAGGTGCGAATTTTCACTATAAACAAGAAGAAATTATTTGTATCAATAATTTTTCCTTAAAATACAGTGAATTACCCTTGTTTTGATGTATTAACCTTATTTGTACGTCAATCCGTTACCGAGAAACAGATGATTTTATCATTCCGGATTCTAAATGGACATATAGCTTTACGTATATTATTTATTTATTTTATTTATTTATTAACAATTACCATATAGCAACATAAATAATCACATATTGATTTTCAATGCTTATGCTACTATGCAACATCTAATACCAATAACTACATACTGAATAAGATATTTAGATTCCGCTTAAATAAAGAAAAACTTCTTTCGCACCTATGATTCCTAGGTAAATCGTTCCAAATTCTTATAGCTCGTAGGCGGAAGGAGTCTCTTAAACTGTTTGTGAAACATCTAGGAACGATAAGTAACGAACCTCGCGAAGAACGAGTATATCTAAAAAATCTCGAAGATAAATTGGAGAGTTGTTAATAATTTTGAATGTTTGGATACAGGTTCTAAACTTTAAATGATTTGTAAAATCAGTTCCAAGAATAGCCTTTCTATAATTGGATAAATGATCAAACCTTTTCAGATTAAAAGCATATCGTGTAGCAGCGTTGAATACTTGGTTTAGTTTTTTCGTGTTTTTTTTTAGTTACAAGGCCAAACAAAATATCACCATAATCAAACAGTGGAACTAAAAGAGACCTGACCAGTTGAATCCGGATATGTTGGGGAGTACACCGTCTCAATAATACAAGCGAGTGTAAGGCATTATAAATTTTACTGCACACGGCATTAACCTGAGGTGACCAGTTCAAGTTAGTATCCATCATTAAACCGAGATTTTGACGACATTAGAATATTCAATTATATCGTTTCCCACTCTAACTGATGGTACATTCGACAAAACGGCACGTTTTGTGTGAAAAATAATCGTTTGGGTTTTTCCTCCGTTAAGAATCAGGCCGTTTTGCTCGCACCATAGCAATATACTCTGAATGTCAGAGTTCATTCGATTTACCATTTCTGATATTGTGCCAGGGACCCCAGATATGTATAATTGACAGTCGTCTGCATACAGGTGGAATCGACAATGTGACAGATTCAATGGAAGATCATTAATGTACATTGAGAAAAGTAGCGGTCCGAGAATTGAACCTTGAGGCACCCCGCTTAGAACAGGAATTAGTTCAGATTGTTGGTTGTTGAAGTCAACGTATTGCAATCGGTTGGACAAATATGACTGAATTAATTTTATGGAGAATTGATCTAAATAGAAGTTATATTTTAACTTGTTACACAATTGTCTATGATCAATAGAATCGAATGCTTTACTAAAATCAAGAAGAACCAGTAAAGTGACCATCTTCTTGTCTAACGCTTCTCTAATGTCGTTTTCTATTTTAATAAGCGCGGTTACGGTGCTGCATGATTTCCTATATCCAGACTGGAATGGACATAACAGATCATTGTGTGTCAAGTAGTCATTCAGTTGCTGAGAGAGTAGTGATTCGAATATTTTTGAGAGGGCACAAAGAATACTGATCGGACGATAGTCTCTTTCAGTAACTGGGTGGTCAATCTTACCTATTGGAATTACTTTTGCGATTTTCCAATCAAGTGGGAAATCTGAGGAAGTGATACAACAATTAAAGATATCCCGAATGTATGAGAGAGTAACACTTAGACATTTTTAAAACTTGTAGTGGAATTGAATCATTGCCAACAGCATCACAAGAAGATTTAACAAACTCACTAAGTATTTTCGTCATTTGTAACACACCTAAATGAGAAATTCGGGTGTGTTGCAACGTCGTCATTTTGATTGAATGAAAGTGGAGTGTAATGAGCAACAAAGAATGAGTTCAGAGTATCAGCACTTACATCCCTCCACCCATACAAGTGTTTGTTTGTTTTAAGCCTAATCGTTTAATGTTCTTCCAAAGTTGCTTAGCAGGAAGGTCAGCTCTTAAGTGTGAGGTAAAATATTGACGTTTTGTACGATTGACCTCTTGGTTTGTTAAATTACGAAGACAAGTGAAATTTTTCCATTTACGCTGATTCCTCTATCGCGTTTCCAACATTCATAAGCCTCGGACCGATTTTAATCAATCGATGAATGTGAGTATTGATCCAAGGAGTACTTGGATCTTTAATCGTTTTTTCTTGAGCGGAGCATGCTTATCAAGAATGGTGAAGAATACATCATTGAAACATTTTAGTTTTCCATTAATCCCCACACAATTGAACACACCATCAAAATTTACGCTACGTAAATCAGACAGAAAAGTCGATTGATTAATTTTGTGATATTCACGTGTCCAGTATACATTGGCACCAGGTTTAGGAAGCTTTAATTTGTAATCAATGCAAATAAAATCATGATCGCTAATTCCTCCCACTGATGACTGATAAACGTTCTTCATGTTCTCTGTGCAATTACTTGTGAATAAATCAATGGTGGATGTAGAACCGGGCCTATGACAAGTTGGATGAGTTGGAATCAGTTTAAAGGATAATGCGCTTAAATGATCAATTAGTTTTAATGTCTTGTTAGAGTTCTCCATCATCAAATTGATGTTGAAATCGCCTGTAACCAAAATATTGCGTTCTGTAGAAAAAATTTCAGAAACAATGCAGAAAACTGTATCTAGTTTAGCAACTGCCACGTCTGGGGGTTTATAGACGACTCCACAGACTAAGTTGGCCTGTTTTAATTTGATAAACAAGTATTCAATTTCGCTTTCTTTTCCAGATTTAGTGATAACAGAGAATTTGAGATTTTTTCTCACATAAAAGGCGACTCCACCCCCTCTTGATTTGTTCTTATTATCGCGATCAGATCTAATAATTTTGTATCCCTCAAGTTCAACTGATATGCTCGTATTTGAAGGTTTGAGCCATGTTTCTACAACAGATAGAACATCTAATTTTGAATTAACAACCAAGGAACGATAGTTTTCAATGTTGCTAGTTAAACTCCTTGCGTTGTGGAGAGCTATTTTAATAAAGTTATTGGACCGTTTCTCTAGAATAGTTTTCATTTTTCCATAATCTAGTGAATGTAGCTTCAGTTTCGAATCGTATATAGACCCATCAAACCGCAAAGGAGCTGAAGAAGTATTGGAATCAGTTAGTGCATTGATATTTGAATCAGTTTGGGCATTGGTATTAGAGTTACTTACGCTACAAATTTCGGTACTAGCAGGCTTGGTACGTTCACGTTTTTTGGCTGAAACTCGCGAATTTCTACACCTTCTGGCCAATAAAAAGGATCGTTAATTACAGCGACAAGATCTTCAGAAACAGAAAGTTTGAACGATACAAATGATAATTCATTAATGTCCTTATTACGCGGCACTAGTAACACAATTTAGCGTAGACTGGTCGATGTTGATGGTTTCTCGCAGATACTCGATGATATCGTCTTCAGTTTGTTCGACGTGAAAAGGTGTGACATAGAACGCCTTCATCGTTTCTTCGTTTGATGTTCGACGCACTGGGGGTTGCAGTCTGTTTACCACCTTCAGGCGGCAATCTTGATTTGATGATGGTGGAATAGAGCGGGTGAGATTTGTGCCTTGTGAGTGGTTGCTTGGAGAGGCACTATTTGAAATACGATTCGAGACAGCAGCAACAGCATTGGCTCTCGAGGTGACAGTGGCGTAGGTGGTAGCAGCGGTGGGTGGAGCGGTGGATGGAGCGGTGGATGGAGCGATGACGGCAGCGACGGCATTGATGGAAGAAGTGGCGATGGAGGAGGTAGCGTTGGAGGAAGCGGTGGCAGTAGTGGCAGTATTCGTCTTTGTGGTGGCTTCAGCATTCGTACCCGAGGTAGACGCGACAGGCAACATGATTTCGGTAAGAACCGGTGGTACATTTAATTCACGGTCACGGTTGTTGTTATCATCATTATCCAGAGATATATCTAAATCTCCCACATCTGCAATTGTGTTGTTCGCAGCGCTAGAACGAAGCGACTGATCGAGGTTGAAACGATCGATGCTGTTGTGAAACTCAGTTGGATCGTGCATTGCCGGACCCGACATCGCGAACTGTTGAAGTCTCGTGGAAAAGTTTGAGTCACGTCGAACCGTTGTGGAGATTGACATTAGCCCATTCAGCGTTTTCAGATTTTCGCCAAATTGACAACCCGCAGATCCATCGAGTCAACGCGCAGCAGAAGATCCCTCATCGTTTTCAAGATAACAGCTTCTCGGTCCATAACGCTCGGATGGAAATTTACTCGGCAGGTTTCACAAAACCAGAGTAAACCAACATTAGCTGCCCATGCTTTGAAGTTTGTAACATTCAACCCAACGCACCCAGGATGAAAAACCCTTCCGCACGACCCACTGCACAAAACACTCCTATCAGACCGCGCAAAATTCCTAGCGCACGCCTTACATGCCTCCATGATTACCAATTATCTTCTACCTCACAGATAAATCAACCCAAAAACTATTTCCCTACGACAACGAAATTAAAGTGATGTCGTGAGGGCAGTTTAAAACAGCAAACACCTCGTGCCCAAGCTCATACAGCGTGTTCCTAAAATCCTCCTTTATCGTTTCGCTTTGCCTTCACTTAAGCCGTTGTTGAACCAGAGCATGCACGTCGATTGAATACTTCGGCTTTTGATACCACCGATCGTACCAAGACACACTACTCTATCCAACTTTCAGCACCACCGCGAATGAAGCGTGTGGATGCGCACTGAATGGACCTCCACCAAAGCGGTTTTCAAAACAGAGTCACGCGCGTCGACTGAAATGTTTCGGCTTTTGAGACTGCCGAACGCACCAGGACCTGCTGCTCTAATCGAAAACAACAGCACCGCTTCGGGCGGGTGAATACTTACTTACTTATGGATCCTGTACACCTCCGGTGGTGCAAAGGGCCGACTTGAAAGATCTCCATCCTGAGCGATGCCCGGCAATCGCTTTAACCTGTTGCCAGGTTAGATTTCGGTCGACTTCTTTTATTTCTTTATTGAGGCTTCGCCGCCATGAGCCTCTGGGTCTGCCTCTGCTGCGATGTCCCGCTGGGTTCCAGTCTAATGCTTGCTTACAGATTTCGTTTCCGCCCCTACGTAGAGTGTGGCCGACCCAGCCCCACTTCCGATCCCGAATTTCTGTTGTTATCAGCCTCTGGTGACAACGACGATGGAGCTCGTTGTTTGAGATCCAGTTGTGAGGCCACCAGGCCCGAATTATATACCGCAGGCATCTATTAATGAACACCTGCAGCCGTTGAGTGTTCTCCACTGATACACACCATGTTTCGCTAGCGTATAACAGCACAGATTTCACGTTAGAGTTGAAAATTCGTATTTTGGTGCGTTCACTTATCTGCCTGTTTTTCCAGATATTTCTTAAACTCGCAAAGGCAGCCCTTGCTTTCTTGATCCGTGCGCCTATGTCGATCTTGGTACCGCCGTCTGACGCCATTTGGCTACCAAGATATTGGAAGCTTTCAACATTCTCCACTGGTTGCCCGGCTACTGTGAAACTGGAAGGAGTCACAGTGTTTACATCCAACGATTTGGTTTTGTTGACGTTGATGACTAAACCTGCCGAGGAGGAGCGATCGGCAAGGTCGTTGAGCTTACTCTGCATATCAGAGCGCCGTTGCGCGAGTAGTGCAACGTCATCCGCCAATTCGAAGTCGTTTAGGTGCTCCATGGTTATAGGCTGCCATAACAGCCCGCGGTTTGGTTCACGGTCAATCGCATCTACCAGAATCTCGTCGATTACGATGAGGAACAGTAACGGTGATAGAATACATCCTTGCCTCACACCAGCTACGACCCGGATAGGGTCGGACAGGACCCCATTGTGCAGCACTCTACACGAAAAGGCCTCGTACTGTGCTTCGATGAGGCCGATGATTTTCTCAGGAATCCCCTTGCGTCTCAGGGCGCCCCACATATTCTCGTGATTGAGACGGTCGAAAGCTTTGTCGTAGTCAATGAATACCAAGTAAAGGGACTCTTGGAATTCGTTGACCTGCTCCAGAATGATGCGGAGCGTGACAATATGGTCCACACAGGATCTTCCGGCACGGAATCCGGCTTGCTGCCGCCGGAGAGTCGCATCGATCTTCTCCTGAATCCGGGCTAGGATAATTTTGCATAGAACTTTGAGAACGGTACACAGCAACATAATGCCTCGCCAGTTATCGCATACAGTCAGGTTACCCTTTTGGGCACCTTCACTAAGATACCTTGCATCCAGTCGACCGGGTAAGTTGCGGTGTCCCAGATATTACGAAATAAACGATGCAGTAGTTGAGCGGATGTCATGGGGTCAGCTTTGAGCATCTCGGCTGATATGCGGTCGACCCCTGGGGCTTTATTCGATTTCATGCTTTGGATGGCTGTTTGAATCTCTAGCAGTGATGGAGCTTCGGTATTGACACGTGTTATACGTCGGATCCTAGGCAGATCATGCCGAGGTGGTGATGGCCTGGCTGGCACTTGAAAATTTTTTTCGAAGTGCTCGAACCAGCGTTTCAGCTGGTCAGTTGGGTCGGTCAATAACTGATCATTCGCGTCTTTCACAGGCATCGTTGCATTCATCTTCGCCCCGCTTAAGCGTCGTGAGATATCGTAGAGGAGGCGAATGTCCCCGGTTGCGGCGGCTCTCTCTCCTTCGTCGGCCAGAGAGTCTGCCCACGCTCGCTTGTCCCGTCGACATGAGCGTTTTACTTCCTTCTCAAGAGCCGTGTATCGTTGACGGGCTAAGACTTTGGCTCCTCTGGTTTTCGATCGCTCTATCGCGGCTTTGGCTTCTCTTCGCTCCTCTATCTTCCTCCAGGTCTCATCGGTGATCGCGGGTGAATGCACAGAGCAAAACAAACCGGGGGATTTAGTACTAATCGACTGAGTGGCTGGATCACGTTTGTGAGTGCGGAGATATAACGCCTGCACGATATCACTACTGTTGTTTTCGGTACTTACTTTGTATTTGGATAGATCCCGCTGAGATGAAGACAATTTTGGAATCACAATTGCACTCCGGTTTGCATAGAAACAGCTTAGCCTTCAGTTGTGTTCCGTTTAGGAGCAGTGTTTCAGGGTTTACCCGGCACAGTCTAACCGAATGAACGGGGAATACTTGGAAAAAAATAACCGAGAAGAGGATCACAAAAAAAACGTTGCGAATAGCTAGTAGGCGTTACGTCCCCTATTAGTGTCCTTGATAACTCTGACTCGAAGAATGCTTCAAGTTAGATAAGGTTTGAACTTATTGGCAAACAAATGCGTAGAATTCGACCACTTTTTACGATTTTAAACCATTTTAAAATTGTTTAGCCATGTTGGAAACGGTTACTCATACATTTATGCCCAGAGAGGTCGATAAAATTTCTAATCCGAAAATTTCCTAGACTGGACCGGGAATCTAACCCAGCCACCTGTTCCATGGTCTTGCTTTGTAGTCATCTTACCGCACGGCTAAGGAAGGCCCCAGCGCTGCATGCAGACGGCGTTAAAAAGACGCAGGTGTGCATCGAGAAACAGCGGTAACGCAGCATCGCCGCGCCGATGCACACCTGCGTTACTTCAACGCTGCGTGCACGTGGCGTTGAAAAGACGCTATAAGGGCGTCGAGTCAAGGTGTTTTTTTATTTTTTTTAAATTAAGTTCAACACCAGGAGTAAGGCACAGAAATCTACGCGCATATTCAAAATAAGCTATCGGCATGTTTCAAATATGTTGTTGGTGTATGCTTTTTGTGATACAGTACTTAATAATTAGTTTTTATCACCCACGTGATGAATTTTGTTTCACAAATGGTCGGGGTTCAGCCAAACCGCACCAAGCAGCTCTTCGACTGATTTGTGGTATTTTGTTCGCAGAAAGAAAACGGACATCATTTCATATCAATTCATACGCACATTTATTTTGGATATCCCAGTTATAAAATAAATCTGCTAACCGAAAGTGTGTCTAGAAAAATGAATAATTTTTGTTGGCGCTTGGTGCGATTTGACTGAGCCCCGGCCAAATATGATTCAGTTTATGCCAAAATACGTAACTGGAACCCGAAATTTCTTGTTGAAAAGCTTACACTTAACAGGTACTCAGAATTGCTTTCTAATAAACCACTGGCGATGAAAGCAGTTTCATGGAAATCATTGTTGTTTGCGGTATTATTTATAAAAATAGCGGGGCACATGACCCACCAAATTAAATATTTTATCTAAAATTCAATTACATACGCCAAAATTATTCTGAAAAAACTGATTTTCCGCCAATTTTTCTTCTCTCTGTTGTAATAAATAAATAATTGAAAGTAGAAATAGTTTACAGTGGGATGATCAGTAATATCATCTCTTCTGATTAAAAATTCTCATTTTAAGTTATCCCCAGTTAACTAGAGACAATGTTACAAGTATGATGTTCCGCCTAATTAATAATTTAAGAGATAAGGAACATATACTTCCTATTGAAATACATTCGTGTTTTGCATCTGTTTATACTGCCCGATGAATAAAAACTGACCGATTTATTACCATGATAAGAAATCCTTTGCGTACTACTTTGTTATGAAAACTATGGATGTACTATTTTTGCTTTCAGGAACTGCGCCGGTTGTTCCGTACATGCCGACCCTGGTACGACAACTGGGGTTCTCAACTGTCATAGTGGGGACCATCTACACCGTGCTGCCAATCGTTGGTATGCTGGTGAAGCCGCTGTTCGGCATTATTGCCGATAGATTCCAGCGACAAAAGTTACTGTTTTTGCTGTTCCAGGTGCGTATAATGATATTGATTGCATTGCATTAGAGGCTTGATTTCGAATCAAGCCATGTCAGTACTAAGTATATGTCGATATCGCATGTTTAGATGAACAGTAAAGTGAACCTAATGACTGATAGACACTTTTTATCCTTATTACAGATCCTTTCGGCAGTTCCATTTTTTCTGATCATGTTCATACCGGCAATACCTCAGGAATCGACAGTCTCATTTCATTGTCACGAGGGTGCCTCCGATCTAAGATATTGCCCTCCGAACGGTACCTCACTCGACAGTTGCCTTACCGATGGAATAGTGAACGACTCTACAAGTAATTCAACTATTTTAAGCTGCCAGATGGATTGTAAGACGGAACCATGGATGTGGGATACAATCTGTCAATATTGGAAGGTGGAGAAGTATTGCGATCCACAGAACATACCAACGGATAATCAACTAAGACTGACGGGTCTGCTGCCAATGAGCCACATCGAGCAACTTGACAACTGCCTGTTCTTCATGCTCAAATCAGCCGAACTCGACGGCAACCAGGTGCCTTTGTACTGTCCTGCCAATACTACCGATTTTAGGACTAGCTGCCAAGTAACATGTAATAATACCGAGATCATGGAAGCCATCACAGAGACGAAGATCAGTGACAGTGAAGCGAGAAAACTGTACCAGTTCTGGTTACTGTTCTTATTTTTAATCCTCAGCTGGGCCGGTATGGCCGTTGTGGTTAGCGTTGGCGATGCTATTTGTTTCGACATGCTAGGAGACAGACCCCATTTATACGGTAACCAGAGACTATGGGGATCGGTTGGTTGGGGGACGTTTTCGCTGCTGGCAGGGGTTCTGGTCGATCACTTCTCGAATGGAAAAGCAAGCAAAGACTACACCGTTGTATTCTACATGACTGTGATTATCATTGCCGTTGACATACTGGTTTCGTCAAAATTGAAAGTAAGTAACAAGCTTAGATGCATTTCCGGATAGAAGATGTTTGTAATAAAAGACATATTTTTTCAGCACACTCAAACAAGACTGTCGACCAACATTCTGCGGGATGTGAGTCAAATATTTGTCTCATTCAAGGTGGTGGTATATTTCTGCTGGTGCGTGCTGGTGGGTCTTGGTACAGCACTCATTTGGAACTTTTTGTTTTGGCACCTGGAGGATCTAGCCAGTCTGCAGGAAGGGTAATCTAAAAACAATGTACAATAGGTGTTCCAAAAATTCTCTAATGTTGGAGTAGTCATACGTTATTATTTTGTCTTGCTCAGTTTAGAATATTGGAGTTGGGAACTATCTGAAACGGAGTTCTAAAAGGCGATCATATACTAATTATGTGAAGGCCTTCAGAAGGGTGAAAGTTGAAAACCCAACCAAATATTTATGTAGTTAGAGTATCGATCCAAACGTGTATAGCTAGTTCAGTATCAGCATCAAAAAGGTTCATGTTCCCGGAGGTTTAGAGGAAATTATTGCCTAAATCTATAATCTCACTAATTTTAAAGTATTGAAGTAAGAATACATATTAAATGCTGAATTAGTAAGATTTTTCAACTGCGGGAATTCTTTGGAGCACCTATTATTAATATTAATAATTTTAAGTATTCGCAAAAAATGTTAGATAAGTTCAATAATTGTCATTATGTAAAACAGCATCTTACCAAATGTAACAAAACTATTAAAAATACGAATTGGGAAATGTGGCCTTTTACAGATGTGGCCACACAACATGGATCAAAACGCTCGAGGGGATCGTTATGTCGATTCAGTGCTTCGGCGGTGAGCTGCCTTTCTTTTTCCTTTCCGGATGGATCCTAAGAAAATTGGACACATCCACGCGATGAGTTTAGTGCTGTTGGGATTCGGCGTACGATTTTGCTGTATTCACTTCTGGTCGATCCATGGTGGGTTATTCCGATCGAGTTCATGAACGGCATCACGTTCGGTCTTTTCTACGCCACTATGGCTTCGTACGCCAGCATCGTAGCACCACCGGGTACTGAGTCCACCATGCAGGTAAACTTGCTGGAGTTTTCAAATGAATATGAGGTGATGTATAATCGTTCTATTTGAATTGCAGGGTTTGGTGGGCGCGGTCTTTGAAGGAGTTGGAGTATCACTGGGCAGTTTGATAGCCGGCAATATGTTCGTCAAAGTTGGTGGTAGTGCGACCTTCAGATGGTTTGGAATTGCAGCATTGCTGTTATTCGTTGTGCATGTTGTTATCCAGTTTGTGATGGAAAAACTGGGCCCCCGGGGTAAGAAAGTTGAAGAGAAAATAGGTACTGATACCATGTTGAACCAAAAATCGACAAATGGTTCCATTAATAGTGGCGTAGAAGTAGGTTGCATAATTAGCAAGAACGACTCTATTTTATCTCAAACTACAGTAGAGGAAGAATTGGACAGCCCGAAAGGCGAAGCTTCAAACAACCAATCACAAAATGTGATTGAAAAAAGTAACAATAAAACAAAAGGAGATTTTCACGACGTCAATTTAAACGAAAATTAACTTTTGCGATTATGTCAGGCCATTAAATTAGACTATATCTCCACTGTTAATCAACCATAAGAGAAAGACAAAATTCAGTACAAAAAAGCATTTGGTGTACTAGTTCGTTAAATTTGCATTAGTTTCTTGGAATACGAAACGTAATAAATATTTTTTATATGCCTTTATAACTAGAATGGTCGTACACTTTCATATTAATATACTCAAAATTGTTATTTTCGTTATCGTACTCTGATAAAAGTTTATCGACATACATTCATTTTTTAATTATTATCCTTAATAAAGATTTTCTTTTCTCATACCCAGAAACTCAGGCAGTCATTCAGTTGATTGCAAATTCAATAATAACTACCATATTTACAAAGTATCAAGCAACTTAAGCGCAGGACCAGCAACATTAGGGGCTGTCCATGTACCGTGAACAGATTTTGATCAGTTTCAGATAACCCCTTCATGCAACGTAAACAATTGTTCATATGAATATCTTTGATAAATTTATATGAGGCGTGTATATGGGCCCCCTAGATTTTCCACATGGTATATGTACGTACAGCTCCTAACCAAGTCATTTTCAATCCATTATTATTAAAATCGTTGTGTAAACGACGTCTCAAGTAAATTCTTTCAAGTCACCGAAATTCAAACGAAATGTTTAAAAATTTGTTTTTATTTTCTGAACACAATAAATCGGTTCAACCGAAACTGACGAATTTGTGTTTTCGGAAATTTGTTTTAAAAAACCATGTAGGTATGTTATCAACCTGTCGAAACAGCGTTTTCCAAAAAGTTTACAAAGTACACCACGACTTGCTGGAATTAGTTGAAGCCGATGTGTCATCTGGAGGAGGTGCTTGTAGTCCCTGTTGTAGAGTTTCTGAGCCACCAAAATTAATAGGGGAACTGTTCCATTTTCCATATCGCTGAACATATATTCATATCATCGCAAAACAAAGAAATACAGCACCAATCTCGTCGCTTCTTTTGCTAACATGCGTGATTACTGCTGAAAATAATCACAAAATTTTGTTTCTGATGGGATGAATATAAGAGCTATGGAATGAAGTGTCGAACCGTTCACCTAAATTCAGTCCAAACGCTATCATACGATTAAGCCGACAGGCGAATGAGATCCTAATCCCTATTTGTATTAAATTTTCCTGACGCAAGTGATCCTTCTCAGCAGTTTTGCAAAGAAAGTGCCAAAACTCAATAAAGTTGAAAATCGATTCAGCACGTCAAATCGCTTTTTTATAAAAACAAATATTAGACAGAGTGTAAAATAATCGAAAATTTTTGGTAACGTCCATCCAAATGAATCTCTCTTCACCTGTTAGCTCACTTCCAGACACATTCATAGTCGGCTCTGGACTGTCAATATTCGGTTGAATATTAGTCATTGAATATTTATGCACATTCTACAAATTGATAAATTATCTGAAATCTGAACACGGTTTAATGAGTAAAGTAATTTATCACATAGAGCTTAATCTGATTTTCATCCACGAGGCACTTTCAACGGTAAGCATCAATATAAACAATGCACTCAACTAAACTATCTTAGGAATATCATAAGCTTCATCTTATAAGACGTGGAAAATAATCAAATTTCATTTTCATTGAGCCTCTTACGCTACGTTTTGACAGGGCAAGTGAATTGAGCAACTCAGTTGAATTCAAATGAATTGCCAAAAGTTGAACATGTTCAACTTTCTTTTCGTTCAAGTGAATTGAATTAAGGTGTTTACACGTTCAATTCGCGTTCGATTCAAGCGACTTGCTCAATTCACTTGCCTTGTCTAAACGTAGCATTATGATAATTATTGCACTGTTATGAAATTCGTTTTGTTATCTTATGAAGTTCATGCAGGTTATTCATATATAGTAAAATAGAATATAAGAATTGTCTTATGATTTTCATCACAACATTCGATGTGAAAACTCATGAGACAAGTCTTATGAAATGGTGAGTCATCATGTGGCGGAATCGAGGGCGAAATATGTTGACATTGTTATTAATCAATCGGAAAAATAATAATACCATCGTTTAATACCATCTAAAGGAATCGTTTGTTAATTGGAGGATAAAAATGTAAGTAAATATTTACTTTTCCTAAAGTTTCCTATCCTCTTGCTTACTTCCAAAATCAAAATTTATATTCTACAGAACCTTATTGTCGACGCAAAAACTCCGGACCCAGCAGAAGCTTTCGCCATCCCAAGTACTATCACAGCCATTGCTGATTCACGAGCTGCTACAAGCAACAAATATCAACAAGTCGATGTCTCCGGCGAGCACCGTAGTCGTTCGAGATCAATTCATCTGATTCACGCACAGCAGCAAGCGTAGGCACTCTCTGTCGTCATGCTCAAACAAAGCCTCTCGTGCAGTCCGGGCTTGATCGAATCCACCAGTGGACCGACAGCAGCGTTCACGAAAAATTCCGTCTTAACGGCAGTCCAGTCCAACCGGTTATTTGTATCAATCAAGGATGCGAACTTTTTTTTAGCAAGGATAACAGATTCGATTCCGAGCTTATTATTACCTTCTGCAGGATTCATGTCCTACAAAACGCCTGTTCAAACTTCGAGTTCCCGTTGGAAACAAACGATGGCAAGTGCAAAACCTTCCGGGAATATTCAATAAACTATACCACCAGATCAGCGCCCATTCTAAAGTAAACAATCTTGAAGTGGATTCCTTGGTATTGGACTACGCATTCATTATTCTACAGTTGCCCAGTCGAGTATGAGGAAACGACCTACGAAATCCTCGAACTTGATAATGGAGAAGTAACCGAGGTGGTTGACGTCGAACCTTCGGTCCCCGATCAGGTGGACGAACCTTCTGGTTGAGGACGATAGACATGATGCTGATCCGCAGACAAAAATTGTTGCCCAAGATAAATGTTACTTTACAAAATGGTTTATATAACCCAAAGGTAAAATAAAATCTTTTCTTACACATTTATTTGTGATTTTTTGTATTAATTTCTTTTTGTATTATTTTTTGTGAAAGGACAACATATATCAAAATCGTGCTGAAAATATTATGACCCTCATATACAACAATCCATGATGTTCATAAGATTCTCTCATGAATTTTGTTACAAGTTCCGAAACAACTTAATATTTTCATAAGACAATCTTATGAAAATCATTCTTGATCGTATAACACACAGTTTATAAGAAAATCGTATAAAGCTTATAAATAATTCTTATAGCAAAAAAACATAAGATATTCGTATGATTATCGCTAGTTTTTTGACTGAGTGTGCTAATTATGTTTTTTCTGCACATAGTAAGCTCATTCAGTGACAATCGAATGAATGAGTTGGTGGAGTAGTCGTCTGACTATGTCATTCTACGTTTTGGATAATCATGCGATGTCTGTCAAAATTTGGACTGAAGTTGCTTCATGAAGATGAATATTTTAAGCTCTGATTAGACATCTGTCGAAAACGATTTGATCTCCGTCAAAAGTAATCTTGTTCTTTGAGCTGCGTTATTTGGAAATTATTGAACTGTAACTTTCACACGAAGGGAGACCTGACGACGAGAAAGAAGCGTTCTATCCACAGCTGGAACAGACATATTATGGATGCCCACTGCGGGACGTCAAAATCGTCATCATTGACATGAACGCACAGGTAGGAAGGGAGGAAATGTATAGACCGCTCATCGGACCGGATAGTCTGCACACCGTATCGAATGACAACGGCCAACGATGCATAAACTTCGCAGCCTCCCGCGGAATGGTAGTCCGAAGCATCTTCTTTCCCCGCAAAAATATCCACAAGGCCACATGGAGATCACCTAACCAAGAAACGGAAAACCAAATCGACCACGTTCTAATAGACGGTAAATTCTTCTCCGACATCACGCACGCCCGCACTTACCGCAGTGCGAATATTGAATCCGACCACCACCTCGTTGCAGTACGCCTGCGCCCAAAACTCTCGACGGCGTATAACACCCTGTCGAAGTCAGACGCCGCGGCTTAACATTGAGCGGCTACTAGAAGGTAGACTACCCCAAGACTACGCGCAATAGCTGGAAGAGGCACATCCAACGGAAGAGTAGCTACACGCAGCGTCTCTTGAAGATGGCTGAGGGGAAATTCGATCCGCCATTGGTAGCACCGCATCCGCTGCACTTGACACAGTGCCCCTGAATCAGAGAAATGACTGGTATGACGGCGAATGTGAGCAGTTAGCGGAAGAGAAGAATGCAGCATGGGCGAGATTGCTGCAACACCGCACGAGGGCGAACGAGGCACGACATAAACAGGCGCGGAACAGGCAAAACTCGATTTTACGGAGGAAAAAGCGCCAGCAGGAAGATGGAGACCGTGAAGAGACGGAGCAACTGTACCGCGCTAACAACACACGAAAGTTCTATGAGAAGTTAAACCGTTCACGTAAGGGCCACGTGCCACAGCTGGATACGTGTAAGGACATAAACGGTAACCTTCTTACGAACGAGCGTGAGGTGATCCAAAGGTGGCGGCAGCATTACGAAGAACACCTGAATGGCGATGTGGCAGACGAAGATGGCGGTATGGTGATGGACCTGGGAGAACGCGCGCAGGACATAATTTTACCGGCTCCGGATCTCCAGGAAATCCAGGAGGAGATTGGCCGGCTGAAGAACAACAAAGCCCCTGGGGTTGACCAACTGCCAGGAGAGCTATTTAAACACGGTGGTGAGGCACTGCACTGGGTCATTACCAAGATTTGGGAGGAGGAAGTTTTGCCGCAGGAGTGGATGGAAGGTGTCGTGTGTCCCATCTTCAAAAAGGGCGATAAGCTGGATTGTAGCAACTACCGCGCAATCACATTGCTGAACGCCGCCTACAAGGTACTCTCCCAAATTTTATGCCGTCGACTAGCACCAACTGCAAGGGAGTTCGTGGGGCAGTACCAGGCAGGTTTTATGGGCGAACGCTCCACCACGGACCAGGTGTTCGCCATTCGCCAAGTACTGCAGAAATGCCGCGAATACAACGTGCCCACGCATCATCTATTCATCGACTTCAAAGCCGCATATGATACAATCGATCAGGACCAGCTATGGCAGCTAATGCACGAACACGGTTTTCCGGATAAACTGACACGGTTGATCAAAGAGACGATGTGTCGGGTGATGTGCGTAGTTCGAGTTTCAGGGGCATTCTCGAGTCCCTTCGAAACCCGCAGAGGGTTACGGCAAGGTGATGGTCTTTCATGTCTGCTATTCAACATCGCTTTGGAAGGGGTAATACAAAGAGCAGGGATTAACACGAGTGGTACAATTTTCAATAAGTCCGTCCAGCTATTGGGCTTCGCCGGCCACATAGATATTATGGCACGTAACTTTGAGAAGATGGAGGAAGCCTACATTAGATTGAAGAGGGAAACTAAGCGGATCGGATTAGTCATCAACACGTCGTAGACGAAGTACATGATAGGAAGAGGTTCAAGAGAAGACAATGTGAGCCACCCACCGCGAGTTTGCATCGGTGGTGACGAAATCGAGGTGGTAGAAGAATTTGTGTATGTACTTGGGCTCACAGGTGACTGCCGAAAATGACACCAGCAGAGAAATTCGGAGACGCATAGTGGCTGGAAATCGTACGTACTTTGGACTCCGCAAGACGCTCCGATCGAATAGAGTTCGCCGCCGTACCAAACTGACAATCTACAAAACGCTCATTAGACCGGTAGTCCTCTACGGACACGAGACCTGGACGATGTTCGTGGAGGACCAACGCGCACTTGAAGTTTTCGAAAGGAAAGTGCTGCGTACCATCTATGGTGGGGTGCAGATGACGGACGGTACGTGGAGGAGGCGAATGAACAACGAGTTGCATGAGCTGCTGGGAGAACCACACTGCGTCACTGCGTTCACACTGCGTCAATCGGACGACTGCGGTGGACCGGGCACGTAGCCAGAATGTCGGACAGTAACCCGGTGAAAATGGTTCTCGACAACGATCCGACGGGCACAAGAAGGCGAAGTGCGCAGCGAGCAAGGTGGATCGATCAGGTGGAAGATGACTTGCGGACCCTCCGTAGACTGCGTGGTTGGCGACGTATAGCCATGTACCGAGCCGAATGGAGAAGACTCTTATATACCGCACAGGCCACTTCGGCCTTAGTCTGAATAAATAAATAATGAACTGTAACCACCGACGAACCGACGTGTCTCTGGCGCTCTCTGACTGTCTCACGCTTCTTAACGCTCATTCGCTTTTACGGGCGATCGCTTCTGTCAAATGAGCTAAGACACAACTCCGCTGCAATGTTAATACACGTTGGGTGGAGGCTGAGCTATGAAAACTTCGCGAGCCATTATGGGGGTGGCGGTAGTGTTCGATGATTTTTCATCATGGCGTCGTGGGCAGCAAATTTGAATTATTTTCCATTAAGTGACACGTCGGTTCGTCGGTGCTGTAACTCTCAAGTTTAAATTGAAATTTAAGTCGTTCGATCAGATTTGCAACCCAGGAGAGTAACAAACCGCCTTTTCCCTGTCAGCATACAACCATAGTTCCCGGCGGGGTTGGTTTCCCGATCTTCCCTAAGAAGGCTCCACGAGGACGTAGGGATAGGAACTGTTGGGTAAGAGGCTAAGGACCGCGAGATGGGGTCTATTCTATTCGATCAGGTGCTCCTCAAAGGACCACAGAGGTACCCCGTAGTGTAATAGAAAGAGCATCTGTCTAGCACATTGGGGCCGTGGGTTCAAACCCCACCGAAGGAAGTGGATACCCTCCAATACATTTTTCGAACTAAATCTTTCACATGTTGTGTAATTGCACAAATAGTTTTTAAACATAGTGTAAAAATTTCGTCGAGTTTCAATATAGGAGACAATACTGGAATTGGTAAAACGGAAACTACGGATTGTGAATGGATTGGTGGTTGTTATATGCTGAGTCCAAAATCAAATCTATTTTCAAAAGGAAATCTCGAACAGCCTTCGAGGAATTTCACAACGCGCACCACGACTACGCACCTATGTACGACTAACGTACGAAGGCTGTTATCAGTAGTCACGAACGATAGCCACCACCAACCGGCTGAAAGTAGAAATATTGAAACTGGCGCTGCAGCGTAATATTTCTTCCACATGTTTATGCGCATCAACGAAACGCACGTGGCAGGGAAGCCTATATCCATCTTTCAGTTGTGGGAAAGAAGACGGAAGAAAACCACGATCACGCAGCTCCAGACAGGAGATGGCGTATAGATCCCATTCGATTTCTGCCAAACATAAATTTTTATTTTTTTTGAAATTGCATGTAAACCGCGTAAATCTCATAACTCGCGTAAAAAACTAGTTGGACCCCTAAACCGACGTAAAAGTAATCACGTAAACAAATGTCAAGGAAAAAGGCTAAGATTTCGAAATCCGTGTGAAAAAAAGCCCCCAAAATCGTCAGCCCCCAAAATCGAAGTAAAAAGAAAACGTAGGAAAATAACACTCAGATTTAAAAAAAATCATCTTAGTGTGTCTAGTGTCACAATAGGTTAAGAAATATGATGAGAAAACCAAAACCATTCGATTTTTTGGCAACAAAAATGTTCAATCAAAGTTAATGAATTATTGGCGGTGGCTGATTTTCTACCCGCCGCTACCACATCTAGGCGCTATAGTATATGCGCAAAATAGCCAGCATGAGTTAACCGCCAGAAGTTTGTATGGCGAAAGACATCTAACGCGGGTTTTCTCAAAATTATGAACTTTTCATGAAAAACTATTTGGTACCGGTTATTTAGGGTGGTGTCCGCTACTACGCCTACCAAATATTTTTTCGATTAAGGTGCTTAATTTTGAGAAATCGAACCTTAGATGCCTTTCGCCATACTGATTTCAGAAAGTTAACTCCTAGTGTGCCGCTGTAAGCACGCTCAAAGCAGGCGATTCATTGCCTATTTCCGGGGATTAAACCACCCGACTTGGACATTAATTTACAATGTTGTGAAAACTCATATGTGAATATGTACGTTATGTGGAAGATATTGATTTGGAAAATGTATTGAAGGTAACCACTTTCCTTCGAAATCGAATGAGGTCTGTAATTATCGTCGAGCTTCAAGCAATCGAGGCAAATCTATGTCATATATTTTTGAGCCTTTACTTAGGGGCTGTCTACAGGACAGAACAGGTTTTGTTCAGTTTCAGAAACCCGCTACTCCAGCGTGGACATTCGCTCATATACATTTTCAATAATTTGTATGGACCGTGGACATTTGTCCTAAACTGTCCACGTAGTATATGGACAGCCAAGAAACAGAAAACGACAGCAATGATAACAACGGGGACGTTTTTTTGGGCTATCCCACCGGACGACCCACTAGATGAAGCATGCATATTGCATGGTATAGCTAACAACAGCAGAAATAATGGCGAGCGCAACCCAAACGATTCATCCGGTGCCACCGGGATCCCACAAGGATTTTATCTCCGGATGTGCGACGTCAACGTCACCCACCGTGCGTTGAACTTGTTTCTGAATAGAGCACTCACTGGCAATCTTCCCCATGCCTGCATGGAGGGCACCATCGTTTTGGTGAAAAGGAAGGGAAGTGATTACATAATTTGTTGTCTCGCATTCTGAAAAACTGATTGGAACGCGTTATATAGACCCTGTGACGAACAGAAATGTACGAACTTAGAGCGCAACATTTTCCAAGCCCCTCTCGCCCTGTAAGATCGGAACGCAAGCCATCACAGACGCTCATCACAGGTGAGCGCATCAGCGTCGATCCGGAGAACTCATTCGATCGAGTACGGCATTCGTTTCGGTGCGACATCATGCGATTGCTCAAGTTCAACGTGCAACTTGACTTTCTTCCTCGAACGTAGCCATTTGGTCAGCATAGCGGCTGCTTATCAATGGCCACGATTCTATAGAATCCTATACCGTGGAAGTACCATATTTGACGCAGGTCCAAACATGGCGCACTTTCATATCAAATGATTCATAAAACTTATTTTCGTCAAAAATAAATCAAAGAATCAAGCTAGACGGCTTTATTTGCTCTACTTCTTTGCATATATAGCATAAAAAGCATATTATCGATGAAGAATTAACTTATCCGAATAAAATATATGGAGGTCATACTCATAATGCGTCAATTTTTCGCTTTCTTAGCCACAATGCTAATGATCGAATGATCATTTTTTGCTCGCAAAATGACTTTTGTGAGAATTTTCGACCCCTACCTACAAACAGCTGAACATTATGAGTAAACTTTTCCTTTTATGCTGAACATTGAAACCTCAATAATACTCTTAGGAAAAGCAATATGTATTCATTTTATTTTAACTAAATCTCTACTACTTAGAATATTAATCAACATTGGATTATTCCACTAAGTGTCCAACCCATGGTAGTATGCCTTATGCTGTCTTCGATTTTGATGCGTTTTTTTTTTCACGCGTTTTTTACACGGTATTAGGTAATTATGCAGTTTTTCTTTGCTGGTTTTGAAATTCTTGCGAGAAAATATAATTATATAATAAATTAGAATCATACAATTCAATTTACTTTCTCCGTATACGAAATTCTAACAGGTCAAAAAAATTAACACATTTTTAATTAATTACTCTATTGCTATGCAAGCTACTAGTCAGGCAACCCTGAATAGGAAATCAAAGAAAAATATGCCTGACTTTCTTATATAAGCTTCAGTTTACGTTGATAGTTTATTTAAAAAAATGTATATAGACGGACAGCTCATATTTTTGATATATATCTACCGGTCAACATTTGCATATTGGTAGCTTCAACGTTGTTCTAAAAGGGTTCATATACGGGTTGCGTTCCTTGTATCTGATTCATTATAGATTCAAAATTGCAGATTACCAAAGAAAGTGGTTTTTATTACAAATGCAACAGACCATGATAGTTATGCAATGAAATGTTAAAGTTAGTTCTCCCGTGAATATATGTTTTGACATGACTCTTACACCTAATTGAGAAGCATTCTGATTGATGTGTAGGGTACATGAAACTAACAAAACTCTTACATGCCACATAGCATATAACTTGCAGAACAACTGAACAGAAATAAATGAAATGATGTTTTGTAAAATGAATTGTTACCGTGCAAAGTTCTTTTGCACAATGCAATGACAATCATTAAATAATAAAAAAAAATAAGGCGTTTATTTGATTGAGTTTTAACCCTCTCTTTCCCACGACTTTTTTCAAAGTTTTCAATAGGAAGGAAAAGAATGCTAGAACAAAAGTTATTTGCTATGGCTCAAATTAGTGGAAAACGAAAAAAAAAGTTTTTGATTGTAAATCAATAGTTACTTAATTGTTTTCAATAGTTTTACTATTTTTACTCAAAATTGATTATATTTGCAGTCTAATGAAACCAAAAAGTTGTGCCAAATACTGCTTTTTGTTGTTGAAATAATTCGATGAATGTTGGAAGGTGCAAAATTTGATAGAGCTCTACAGCTACCATGGGAAGGAATGATGAAGTAGCAACGGAAGTAGCATGCCATGATATTAATTAGTAGTTATTAATGGAGTATAATAAAATCATTTTTTGTCTAACGTTCAATCGAAGCAGACGTCTTTTACTGACTCTCATCAGGTTATGGGCCTGGAAGCATCAAGTCTGCATTGAAAGAAATTGACAGGCAAAAAAGAATATGGAGAAAATTGGAGTACGAAAATTGAATGACACCAATTATTCTGACTGGAAGTTTGAAGTAGAACTTCTACTTGTCCGCGAGAAGCTATGGAAGTTTGTTGAACCTGGTATGCGACCTGTTGAGCGACCTACGACAGCGATGGCTCAAGGCAATGAAGCGGATCTCGCCGAATGGGATGACGGAGACAAACGAGCAAGAGCCACGATCGGTTTACTAGTTGAGTCTACACAGTACATCCTCATTAAGAAGACGAAGACCGCAAAGGAAGCTTGGGAATCAATCCGTGGCGCTCATGAGAAGCAGGGACGTACAAGCAAAACTACGATACTCAGAAAAATAATGCGAATGCAGTACGTCGAAGGTGAAGACATTGGGACATATGTTAGCCAGATGGAAGATCATTTCGAGAAACTCGCGATCGCTGGTCAAGAGCTTGGTAAGGATCTGAAGGTGAACATTGTGCTCAATAGTCTACCGGATTCGTTCGCTACTCTGATCACTGCTTTGGAGGGTCGTCCAGATGCTGATTTAACGATGGAATTCGTGCGTGGTAAGCTAGTAGATGAAGCTACTCGACGAAGAAGCTCAAGTGGAGCAGAATCAGCATTGAAAACGGAGTTTAAGAGAAAACCAATATTATGCCATTTCTGTCAGAAACCTGGACACAAGCGCAAAGATTGTCGTCAGTGGATGGAACAGCAAAAAGCGGTAGAAGTAAATGAAAAATTTGCCCAGAAATCGAGAAATCTGCTAAAAGCAAAAGTAGCGGAGAAAGGTAGCAAAGAGTTTGCATTTTTATCTAGACCTGGAGATAGCAAATACAGAAAGCCACGATGGATAATTGATTCTGGTGCATCCTGCCACATGTGTAACGAAAAATCCAAGTTTCTAGATATTGATTCAAGTGTTGTCGTAGAAGTGACTTTAGCTGATGGAAAGCAAATCAAATCAAAAGGTATTGGGACATGCTTGATGGAATCGATGGATGAAAAAGGAAAAACAAACTCACTCAAGCTAAGCGAAACTTTGTTTCCCGAGCAGGAGCGACGACCTCGATAACAGAAATTGGTATGATTTAGCCTTGCATAAGAGGTAAAATACCAAGCAATAATACCAAAACTTATATGCAGAATACTTGAGGCATAACATGCTTAGGTATTTCAATACCAAACGAATAATAATTGGTTATGCATTTGGTATTGAAATTCAATTTAATAACTGAGTTTGTTATGGCTTAAGTATTGTGCATATTAGTTTTGGTATTATTCCTTTGGTATTTTACCTCTTATGCAGGGCTAGTTCATAACAGAGTATGGTATCAATAACAGAATTAAGTATTATTGAGCCATTTTCTCCTGCTCGGGTTATGCCGGACCTAGAAGTCAACTTGATGTCAGTTCTGAAGCTCACAAGCAAAGGGGGCAAGGTTATTTTTGAAACCGACGGATGTGTCAGCGAGAAGGGCGGTTTGATTGCGGCAACAGCTACCACGAGAGGCGGTTTATATTACGTGGATAACATTCACACTGCGGCGAAGGCCATGAAGGTTTGTCATCAGTCTGACTGCCTGCATAGTTGGCATAGGAAGTTAGGACATCGAGACAACAAGGCCATACTGAAACTGGAAAAGTACGAACTTGCATCTGGTATCAGAATCCGTGATTGTAATTCAAGCAGAAGTACGTGCGAATGTTGTATTGAAGGAAAGATGACGAGATTGCCTTTTCCAGTGAAAGCAAAGCGTAAATCGAAGGCTATTTTGGACTTAATACACAGCGATGTATGTGGCCCAATGAATACTCAAACTCCTGGAGGATGCCGGTATTTCTTAACGCTGATAGATGATTTCATTTCATGATTTCACGACGGTATATTTTTTGAAGCAGAAATCAGAGGTAATTGATTATTTCAAGCAATTCGTCCGCGCTGTGGAGAATCGTTTAGGAAGGAAACCGACAATTCTGCGATCCGATCAAGGGGGAGAATTCAAGAGCTTTGAAATGGAATCGTTTTGCAAATCTGAAGGCATACAACAACAGTTTACGACTGCATACACTCCTCAACAGAACGGAGTCGCGGAACGGAAAAATCGATCGTTGGTTGAAATGGCAAGATGTATGATCCTGGATGCTAAGCTATCATATACGTTCTGGGCGGAAGCAGTGAATACGGCCAACTATTTGCAAAATCTGCTTCCCACAGCTGTTATAAGTCAAACACCATATGAACTCTGGAACAACAGGAAACCCGATTTGGCGCATTTGGAAATATTCGGAACTCCAGCTTTTGTTCTTGTTCACAAAGAGAAAAGGACGAAGTTGCAGCCCAAAGCAGTAAAGATGATTTTTGTTGGATACTCGGACTGTCACAAGGGATACCGTTTAATTGATGCAAAGTCTCATAAATTGGTAGTAAGTCGTGATGTAAGATTTGTTCCGGATGAAACGATATGTACAGATGAAGATGAGGTCATTGTCGAATACCAGTTTCAAGAATCACCAAATCCTGAGCAAAATGATTATAATTATGTGGATAATACTGAAGAAGAATCTCAGAGTGTTATATCAGATCTAGAAGAAGAGTATTTCGATCTTTCCTGTGGAAACAATACAATAACAATGGAAGATACAACAGATGAAGAAGATACTGCTGTCCAGAGAAATATTCAGGAGGAAAAAATCCGGAAAGCGGTTTGAGGCGTTCGTTGAGAAGCAACAAAGGTATTCTGCCATCTCGATACCGTGACGCGGCATTAGTAGCACATTTAAAAGATCCACGTACCGTCGCGGAAGCTAAGAACAGTCCACATTGGAGGGAGTGGAGAGCTGCAATGGAGGATGAAATGAACTCTCTAAGAAGTAACAAGACTTGGAGTATGATGAACCTGCCAGCTGGAAAACGAGTTGTAGGGTGCAAATGGATTTTCAAAACTAAGGAAAATGATCTAGGTGAAGTTGTACGTTATAAGGCGCGCTTAGTGGCACAAGGATATACTCAGAAATACGGCTGTGATTATGATGAAGTGTTTGAATCTGTTGCAAAGCAAGTTACTCTCAGGCTATT
Organism: Armigeres subalbatus; assembly: GCF_024139115.2. Classification (NCBI taxonomy): domain Eukaryota; kingdom Metazoa; phylum Arthropoda; class Insecta; order Diptera; family Culicidae; genus Armigeres; species Armigeres subalbatus. The sequence continues at coordinate 102,176 of NW_026941818.1, forward strand.
ATTAACAGTTGCTGGAAGACAGAGCTTATTGGTGAAGCACGTAGATGTCAAGACAGCGTATCTCTATGGTGAATTAGATGAGACGATTTTCATGCAGGAGCCTCCAGGTTTTGAAACGAACACTGGACAAGTTTGCTGCCTCAAGAAAAGCATATACGGTCTCAAGCAATCTGCGAGAATGTGGAATAGGAAAATTGATTCTATTTTCCGTCGAATAGGATTCAAACCATCAATTGCTGACCCATGTTTGTATGTGCGCCAGGAGGGTGGAAAAACCAGTTACATTCTATTGTATGTGGACGATATGCTGTTAATTACCCCTAGTCAAGAAGAATACGACGAGCTACTATCATACCTCGAACAACAATTCGCTTTGACGGTGCTTGGAGACGTGAAACTTTTTCTTGGGATACAAATCGAGCGCACTGCAAGAGGTTTTTCGTTGAGCCAGGAGAACTATGTAAAGAAAATAGCGAATCGTTTCGGCTTAAATGATGCAAAACCTTCGAAGGTGTCGATGGAACCTGGCTTTATTCAGCAGAAGAAGGAAAGCGAACAATTACCATCCGAAGACAAATACCAAAGTTTGATTGGTGTTCTGCTGTACATCGTAGTCAATACTCGACCAGATATAGCTATTTCTGCATCGATTCTTGGAAGAAAAGTAAGTAGTCCAACTATTGCAGATTGGAATGCAGCTAAGCGTACGTTGCGCTATTTAAATACGACATGCAAGCTGAAGCTACGACTTGAGAGTACCAATGACAAATTGACTGGTTTCGCCGATGCAGATTGGGCAGGCAATGCGAACGACAGAAAGTCTAATACCGGTTTTATTTTCCTGTTTGGTGGAGCACCAATTACTTGGGCAGCGAGAAAGCAGTCATGTGTAGCACTTTCAATTACAGAAGCGGAATACATTTCTCTTGCGGAAAGTGAACAGGAGCTACTCTGGATTTTGAAACTTTTTAATCAATTTATCAAGAAGTGAAATATCCGGTGGTAATAGGAGAAGACAATCAAAGTTGCATCATACAGTTCACACAAGATTCTATTAGGCAACGGTCTAAACATGTGGATACTAAATATCACTTCATCAAGGATCTATACCAAAATGGAACTAACGAGGTTGTATGTATTCCAACGAACAAAATTGTTGCTGACATCCTTACCAAACCACTTGGGCGTGTAAAATTTGAGTATTTTCGGAGTAAGCTCGGACTTCACGTTGAGGAGGAGTGATGAAGTAGCAACGGAAGTAGCATGCCATGATATTAATTAGTAGTTATTAATGGAGTATAATAAAATCATTCTTTGTCTAACGTTCAATCGAAGCAGACGTCTTTTACTGACTCTCATCAAGGAAAGGGTTAACATAGTTTCAAAGTGCGTCAAATTAGGAACAACTTTGCGTCAAATAAGGAAGATGGTAAAATTAGTGCGTCAAGTTGGACACCTAAGTATGTACTACATAAACACAGATTTAAAAACTAAGAAATGTACTTTTATTTCGAAGTTTCATTATTTCTACACATTCTATAATAGTAGAAAGCTTGTTATGCAGAATATTAAGCAAATCTATTTTGCAATTATTTTTTAAATAATGATTCTTTTCAAAATTTTCTTAACTGCGTCAAATATGGTGCCTCCACGGCACTCGAAAACTTTGTTCAACATTGTTTTATATTCGAAACAGATCTTCTATGTGTTTCAACAGATTTCGTCCTTTGAGATACCCAAAAATCAACAGGTTTCGTTCATGAAAGGCCTATGAAATCTAGATATATTTTTAAATTGAATTTGTCGGGAAGTTGCAAATACACATTTGTCGTAGCGAAACGATTTGTCTTTCTTCTCCGTGGAAAACAGGCTTTGGACACCGATAAAGAATTAGCGTCCTTCTGCCTCAAGAAACGAACACTGAATGATCTTCATTTATATTCTACCTTTCGAACAATCTAGAATTTCCTGTTAGCCTACCGAGATTGAATTTCAAATTTCTTTTCATTAGCTTCTTAGTATGCTGGCATTTCAAATACCTACTACGATTGTATTTCAAATTTGTTATCTTTTTTTCATTATTGTCATTTTAAAATATTTTAGTTTATTTTTTTTATTTTTTATTATGAAATAAGAAATACATTTTACTTTATCTCAATTTAATAAAAAAATGCGAATGATTTATTCAGGCTCACTTTATTTCCCACAACGTTCATTTTAGTAGAGCCTGGCATAAAATCTAAGGCGGGTATCAAAAAAAAATTGTGGCAAATTTAAAAGTGGAGTCACATTTTAATTTGCTTAATTGATTGCTGGCAGGGATTGCAGAAATCGCTCTCAATAGATAACGAACGACGATAGAAGAAAGCCAAAAATCTCTTTGAATCATAACAAGCCATGAAAACAAAACCATCACACTTGTATAAAAATTGAAAAAAAACTGATTCGGATATGCGGCCCTCACCGAGGGGGTTTAATAAAACGCTTTGTTCTCGCTCATTATTTTATGTTGGGGACCATCTTTTTTTCGCACTGCTGTGTAAAACAAGGTGAAATGCATCATCAGAACTGGTGCCCCCGCAATTGGGGCTTATTAAAAGAAATCTATCATGGCTTGTAGCCCCCCGAATCAGTTCATTATCGTACCACCTACCGAAAAATTTCTCTCACGATATGCTACCTATCGAGAGTGTATGTATACAGACATGATAAGTGAGAGATTTTTTCATTCTCATTTGGATTCAAACCCTGATTGCTGGAGTTAACTTTTTTACCGGGAGGTTCTTTTAAAGAATGATCCGAGTCGGTCGATGGTAAAACAGAACAGACTTTATTCAAGATTCAAAACTCAAAATGTAATTTCAGCGATGACGGTCCCGCGGCGGTTGGAGCCCACTCAGCATAGATCGATCGGTGCCCTCGACAATGTTGTGATTGTTTTATCGGCGTTCGTTGTCCCGGCGTTCGTGACCCACTTGAGAAGTGCTGATGCTGCTTGTAGAGTTTAATGTCGTTCGTCGCTATGTGTTAACTTGTCCCCTTCAGTGTGAGGCTCTGTACGAACAATTTCACTCAGCGGCAAAATTTGAAATGTCCTTGTTTCCTCCGGCGTCGTCTTCTGTTGGTTCATTTGAATTTCCACCTCTGGTTTTCTGTTACGAAAGATATACAAAAGAGAACAGCACATATGATGACGGGAGAGAATGATAATCCCCCAAAGTTTGTCCAATGTGGCCATTGAATACTTGTAGTGTTCAAACGGATTTGCTCCATCTCCTTCCTAGCTTCTAGATGCAGGTTGTGCAGGTGATGTAGGCTCAAATTAACAACAATACGTTGTTTTTCGATGGGAATGCCATACATCGGTACATGGATCGGTTTACCTGTTACATTCTGGTTGTAGTTCGAAAATGTTTGATTGTTGATCGTTACCCCACAGTTGTTGAACGAAATCAGATAAGTTCCAGACAGGTTCCTTTCAGACAAACCACAGTTGGTGTGTAGGGTAAAATTTCCTAACACATTGGTGATAAGATGTTGGTTGTCGATTGCTACAAATTTCTTCCGTCAGGTTGGCTAGATAATCGCATTTGGCTGGTTTCCCATCTAACAAGTTGGACACACAGGCTGTAGAATCTAGTGTAGCGTCCTTAGCGTCAAAGATCTTTGGCTGTAGGCTGTTTACGATGTAGTATTGAGTTCCATGGTGTAGATAATTGTGGTTGGAAATATGGATTTGTTGACGATTAAACCAAGTTGGTAGAACGAAGATTTTTCTAAAAACTCTCGGGTCTAGTTTGGGCAATTTAAGTAAAAGGGCGATGTCGAGTTCGTTGGTGACTATTGATGTGGTGACGTAGGTAAGTGCTTCGGCGGTGTTCCAAACAGTCAAGTTTTCTTTGCTTAAATCTTTAACAAGTAATTCGACTTCTGTCTGACTCAATACCTTTTCATTAAGTATCCCTACTTTGGCTAAAGCAATTGTTTGAATAATGTGATCTAGTTTATCATTCAGGAATTTAAGATTCAAAAATATGTTTACAGAATATAGTTCAGATGATTTTGAGTTAAGCAAGTCAATGGATTCTTTTGTTTTATACACTATTTCCTTCATTTGCAATGAAATTTCCCTATTTATTCTAATCTGTTCATTATTGTTGCTAACAAGGCCATTAATCGAACTATTGATAATTTTAAGATCTGTAGCATCAGGGCTTCCTGCGATATACTTCCATACTGTTCCTAACTGATTCCATCTTTTTCTTCTTCTGATTGGTAACAAATTTTTAAGTTGGTATCTAACTCGTTAAATTCATCTAATATGAGACTAGTAAACTGATTTTCTTCTATTTGTTTGAATTTTAATTTTAAATCTTGTATGTAAATTTTGAATGACTCCAAATTAAAGTGGTGGATGTAGTAATGAGAACTTATTTGAATACGTCCAGGGCCTTTATCATATAGGAAAAGAGGTAATTTGTCCGTTTTATGTATGGCGATCGTCTGTTGAGTACCGCCTCCAAAGAGTTGTAACAGTAAAAATCTAAAACGAAATTAAGTGTATCGAATTTTTAGGTCATTTTGTGGACTCGTCTGTTATCAGAAGTTGTTATAGTGCTATTGTGAACATTTTTGATTTTTTATTTTTTATAACGTGGGACGGTTTTTATCCGTCTTCTTGTCTTTTCAAAGGCTTCCTGGTTTTCGTTTATGTGTTTTGGAGTCAGCTTTTTGTTATGGTATTCTAGGTCTCGATTTTGTTTTTCTGCAGATTTTGCAAACGTTTTCGATAATTTTGGAACTTTGGGAGCTTGGAATAATGATTTCAAAGGGTGTGAATTTAGTACAAGAATGGATAGTGGAATTGTACTTAATCAAAGACATTTCGACAAGCTGTTTTGGTTTTTTCGTGGATTTTCTGCCTTCGTGATTCGGTAAATTTCTTGTAAAGTGGAGTGAAATCTTTCGACTACTCCATTCATCTCACTTCGTCCAGTTGCTGCTATATAAGAAGCGATTTTGTTTTCATTAAAGAAATTTGTTAATTCGCCATGAAATAAACGATTTTTCATTGTCCATTACGACAATTTCCGGTAATTTAAATTTTGTGAGAACTTCTTTTACAGCAGGCATTATGTCAACGGTTGCTCTTGGATTCTACTAGCTGGACTTGAGCGAACTTGGAAAATTTATCGACGCACGTTAGGAACATTAATTTTTCTAAAACATTATGTCAATGTGTACAATTTGGAAAGGTGTATTCGGGATAGGGGTTCTTTGAAGTGGATAATGAATAGGATTACGGTCATATTTATTTTCTTGACACAATTGACAGTTCTTCGTGAATTCTCGAAGCTTACTATTCAATTGTGGAAAATAATATTTCCTGAGGATTTGGGCTTTGTTTTCCTCTAAACCGCGGTGTGCTCTATAGTGCTCTTTTTCAATAATTCTCCATTAGTTGAACATCTTCTTCCGGTACGTCGATGAGGAATTTTTGAGAAAAACGGATTTTTAACATGTTTTCTTGAGTAAAGTGTTTTTATACACTTCTTGTATTTGACCCATGATTTTTCCTCAGTTAATAATCCGTTTAACTTGGTCGGATCAACGTATTCTTTCAGAACCTGAAATATAGAGTTTTCATTAATATCGTTTATATGAATTAAAATTCGTGTATAGTTAGGAAAGGATGAGTAGTTTCTATTTTGTCTGGACCTCTTTTATTATTACCTGGTGTTTAAAGGCATTAATGGGTGCTTCCGTAGATATGATGAACATATCATCACTATCGTCAGCTGAATGTTGGGTACAAGTCATAGAGCATGCGATGCGACTAAGAGCATCCGCAACGACATTCGATTTACCTGGTTTATAGGCAATCTCGTAATCGTGTTCCTCAAGATAAGATTTCATATTTTTTAATTTGGTGTTTGTATTTTTAGGTGATAATGCAAATGTCAAAGGCTGATGATCTGTAAAAATTTTAAATTTGGCTCCGTATAAATAGTTTCGGAATACTTTAAGAGCCCAAAATATGGCCAACATTTCTTTCTCAGGAACAGAATGTTTTCTTCTGTCTTGTTAAAGACCGTGACGCGAAATGGATCGGTCTGTTCTTTCCCAATTTCACCTTGTGAAAGTACAGCGCCTATCGCAAAGTCTGATGCATCTGTGGTCAATATATAGGGCTTTGAATGGTCTGGATATGCCAACACATCAGAAGATGATAGTATTGATTTCCATTTTTCGAAGCATTTTGTCTCAGCTTCGTCGAGTTTGATTTTTTTGTTGAACTCCATGTTCTTCTCTCCCTTAGAAGGTTCGTGAGGGGTTTAGCAATTTTTGCAAAATCCTTTACGAATCTTCTGTAGTAACTCATCATGCCAAGGAAAGATCTCAATTCCTTTATCGAATTAGGAATTGGGTATCTTTCGAATTACTTCGATTTTTTGGGGATTGGCCTTGATCCCTGTGGATCCAATCACATATCCCAAAAATTCGATTTCTTGATGCAAAAATTCAGACTTATCTAGCTGAATTTTTAGATTTGCATCGTTCAATGCTTTGACAATAGTTTCAAGGTTTGTCAAGGCTTCTTCAAAATTTCTGCCAAATACAATTACATCATCCATGTATACGTAGCAGATTTTTCCAATGTGTTTACGGAGCACATCATCAATGGCTCGTTGAAAAATAGCCGGCGCATTTTTTAATCCAAATGGCATTCTTGTGAATTCATATTTGCCATTGTTGATTGAAAACGCTGTTTTTTCGATGTCGCTCTCTTTCATTCTGATCTGGTGGAAACCAGATGCCAAATCAAGAGTTGTAAAAAATTTTTGGCCTTTCAATTGGTCCAATACATAATTAATTTCCGGCATGGGATAACGGTCTGATATGGTTTTTTCGTTTAACTTACGATAATCGATTACCATACGAAATTTTTTTATCCCCGATGCATCCGTTTTCTTTGGAACAATCCAAACGGGTGACGTCCAAGAAGAGCGTGAGGGACGAATGATCCCATCATTTAAAAGTTTATTTATTTGTATATTGACTTCGTCAACATACGCTGCTGGATATGGATAAACCTTTTGGTGAACCGCGATATCGTCGATGGTGTTGATAGAGCATTCAACTACCGTGCTACATGTAAGGTTTATTATCAGGCTTATGAAAAGCGTAGTCATGCTTTTTGGAGTACATTTAGCAATGCTTTGTTTTGGTTCTCTGAAAGATGAGCTGTTCTGAATGAAGTTGGGTCTAATGCATTATTGCTTTTGTATATCCGCGTTGCAGTCAGTACGTTCGAGTTCAATTTTGTCGCCGTAAAGGTGTCGGGTGTCGTCACAGTTAAGTTATTCGATGCTTGTCGTTGGGGAATGTAGGACAGGAGGGTATGGTCAGTTTTGTTCACCTAATTGTAATGTTAAATTTTTGTTGCCAAGTCAACAATTGCACCTAATGTATTTAGTATGCCGGTTCCGATGATTCCTTCGAAAAAGTTATGAAAATTGTGAAGTATGAATTGTGCCGTATGGTCAATTTTTGGTGAAAAAAATTAATATTAATTGCTGAAGAAGTATTGAAGTTGCCATTTGCACTAGAAATATTTCTTGCATGTAGTTTATATGGTTTTGCATTTTGAAAGTGTAAGCTAATTTGGGACTAATAATATTAATATTAGCGCCTGTATCAATTAAAAAGGAAAATTTCCGATAGTGGTTTTCAGCATTATATATGGCATACTTACCACTCTGGGGTCCATTCTAAAAATTGGTAGATGCAAGGTTACTATCATTTTGAACAGCACTATTTTCGTCACTTAACGGAACGTTGGCGTCGAGTATGTTTTGGGTTTCTGTTTCTTGCTGTGTTTCTTCGTTGTAATATGAGTCGTATCCAGTGTCATAATTATAGTATGGGGTCGTAATCGTAGTAGTCATACTGTTCTTCAAACGTTTGGTATGTATCCTCAAGTGGATATGCTTGTCTTTTGAAATTTGTATGTTGTTGGGAAGGAGGGTGGAGGACGTTTCATATTGTTCATTGGAGGGCGATTTCCATAATTTAAATTTCGCGATCGTAGGCTTTGATCGACTTCCATTGGTTCCGGTGGGGAAATGTTCTTTGTGGCGGAGCAAAAGGGTATGTTCTTTGCTGTGAAGCAAAGGGAAATGGTCTTTTGCGGTGGGGCGAAAGTAAATGTTCTTTGCGGCGGTGGCATGAATCTGAAACAATTTGGTTGAGGCTGGTTTGGTTTGAAGAAATACTTTGGAGGAGCGGAGGTGGTAAACCCGATCGGGCGTTGGAAATATTTATCTTTGGTGGCTCATTAGGTTTAGGTGTTGGTTGGTTGCCCAACTCTGTTTCTGAAAGGTGCAGACCTAAAGTTCATATTATAATAGTCCATGCAAAATTGGTATGCTTGTCCGAGCGATGTCGGATTTGTACTTTTAATAAAATATTCAAAGGATTTTCCAATCCTCTAATAAAAGCGTCGAGAGCTTTGTCCCGAAAGTATGTTATGTGTACTGCTGCATTAAGTTTCAATTTATCATCAGTATGAATTTGAGCAATTATAGTGGGTCAAAACATCATTTACTCTACTATAATAAGTACTGATGTTTTCGTTGGGAAGTTTTTAATTGTAGTCATTTCAAAATCTAGAGTTTTTACGTCACGTTTGTCTCTATAATAGAGAACAAGTGTCGTTTTAATTTCATCCCAATCACACGTAATATTATTTTGCGTTTAGGATGTCGGCTGCTTCGCCTGTAATTTTTCGCCGTATCACTCTCTGAAGGAGATTGATTTGATCAGCTATAGCGTTCCTGGCATTATAAGTGCGAAAATGGAATCTACATCAGCCAACCAGTCCACTAATTCAGTAGGATTACCGCTGAATGAGTTGACTGACCGTACAAATTCAGGGACTCTACCAATAGCGATAAAGTCGTCTGCAGTCATGTTATTATTTACTACGTTGTTGGTGGCCATTATGTTTCTGAAGTAAATGTCCACCCTAGGTTTTTGAAGGAATTCTGTATGATCTTTAATCAATTATATTTTGAAAAGCAAATTAGCTGTATTCACTGATGGTTAATCAATTAGTGAGGCTAGCAATTAGGAAGAGTGAAATAAAATCTACTCGTCACAGTAACACTTTTATGCTTCTACTTGGATTTTCTTGCTCATATGAAAGCAAAAGGTAAAAAATCAAAACCGTCGCACTGTTTTCGACCGTCGCACTGATTTGTTTCCACTCGGTAGAACGAAATTTTGTCACAATTGATCGGATAAAGATATTCACTTATGGGTAATGACGATGGAGAAAAATGTTTTTTTCTTGGTTTCAATTGGTTTGTCACTTACACTTTTAGATAATAATGATAAAATTACTTACATTAATGCCAGTACCATGATGAAATTCCTGGACTTTTTGGGTTGTAACTTAGGGCGGCCTCGCTCGGTGGGGAAAACCAGGCAGCTACTTCAGGGTGATTCCTTTTGCCGCTGCAGTGCTGCTACTCGGGGTCCTAGTAGCGATCGAGCTTCTCAGCTTCGGTGTCCTGGCTCTCGCTTTCGTTGTCGTGATGGGGCTCGTTGAACCGGATTGTAACAGGTGAACTGGCTCCTTGAACCACTTTCGGATTTTGTGATATCCACTTAGGATTTTTCCACTTGTTAACAATTAACGATTTTCACCACTTGTAACTTATACAATTCCCACTTTTGGCAAGGTCCCTATTCGGGCGCCAGTTAACTTTTTACCGGGAGGTTCTTTTAAAGAATGATCCGAGTCGGTCGATGGTAAAACAGAACAGACTTTATTCAAGGTTCAAAACTCAAAATGTAATTTCAGCGATGACGGTCCGCGGCGGTTGAGCCCACTCAGCATAGATCGATCGGTGCCCTCGACAATGTTGTGATTGTTTTTATCGGCGTTCGTTGTCCCGGCGTTCGTGACCCACTTGAGAAGTGCTGATGCTGCTTGTAGAGTTTAATGTCGTTCGTCGCTATGTGTTAACTCTGGCAAGCATTCAATCACAGTGTCATGAATCGAATCGCATAGAAATTGAACAAACATTTTGTTTGCCATTTTTTTAAAAGAGCAATACCGTCGCACTGCCCATCCGGAAGTGGCGAGTTTGATTCCCGGTCCAGCCTAGGAAGTTTCCGAGAGGAAAATAATCTCGGGCATGTAGTATGCAGTGTAATAGCTACAAAAGATACATATTCATGCAATTGGTGGGCATAGAAAAGTTTAAGTTATAATTTGTAAGTTATATAAAGTTCCTATATAAAGTTCCAGTTATAATTTGCAGTTATTGACAAAGAAGCAGAAAATCATGTGTCATATCAAACATCATGTTTTCGAAAATTATTGCATTATATGATCTCTTTGCATTTTCTGGGTAACATTTTTCTCCATTCGAACCAGTACAACAATTCAAATGGGTTCAAATATTGTTCAAGAAGTAAAAAGCTACCTATCTACCGATTACAATCGATCCAAAATGTAGTTCAGGAAGTACAAAACTACCATAGAGTGCCATAGATTTTGAAATCATGAAGTTTGATATGTCGCGTGATGTTGTTTGCCTATTTCCCAAAATTGAACCTTAAACCGGTACTCGCTAAATCCGTTTACCGGTTCCAATTGATTCAAATACGGTCAATGAAGCACAAAAATACCATAGAATGCTATAAGGGAAGATCCATTAATTACGTAACGCAAAAATTGGGAATTTTCAACCCCCCTCCCCCCTATGTCACGCTTTTTGTATGAAACATCTCAAAATTTTATATGGATCGTCACACTTTGCTCAACCCCCCTCCCCCTCTAAGCGTTACGTAATTTGTGGACGCTCCCTAACTTAACAAGCCATATTTTGGACCGATCAAATTCCTGGTCAAATTTGGCATAGTTTTTTATGCATCTCATACATTAAGAGAAAGGCATTATCACCGCTAGGTGGATTCATCTGTTTATTCTCTCTTTGTGGTGTTATACTTAAAACTTATTCTTACTATTCGTAATAAGATGTACACTTATAAATTATTATTTCACATTTCTCAATTTTTATTTCTTGCTTCTTCCGTTTTAACCAAGTGATGAACTCTTAATACTTAATCATCACTGTCGAATGAGCGGAGTGTTACGGCACTATTACAAATCACTTTAATAAAGAAAGAAAAAATCCGTTCCATCCAAGCTATTGTATTTTATACTTCCATATATGTATCTTCTAATCGGAATTTAACTGTTACAATAAATTTCAACTGTAACAGCATAATAATTTCTAGATTACGGGAAGTTTTAGCATCGGCATTACATTACTACCATTAGTTGATTTCAAGATTCCTTCCGAAATTATTCCTGTCCTTACTTTATCTATTTGACTATCAAACCAATATGATAGTCCAATAGATAAAGTAAGGACAGAAAAACTATTGATATGTCCGTTGCTGATTGGTATTATTGATATTTTAACAGTTATTCAGATTGCTGATGGCAAATTGAATTATTGCTCATACACTTTATTGTAAAATTGTGTTGTCTTGATAAAAGATGGGATGGCAGCTCCAGTGATTTATTCAACCAAAAAGCAACAGCAACTGGGTATATTTGAATATAGGCTGTGTACCATTTGAGTGGTTCCTATGTGATTTCTGTACTCCCTGAGATGTTCTATTCAACTGAAACAAACCATTCAAATAAGCATCTACTCTAGTGCCCAAAATATCTCGGGCCATATATCGCTATCTCATTCTTTGCCAGCCGACGTTCAAGCTATCAAGATTACATCCGCAAACAATACTTAAATGCTATCAAAGACAATCAAGAATCGGTTTCCCAGTGGTCTAGACGAGCGAAGCAAATATTACAATGTGTGATAGATAAACCGAGTGGCCAAAGACATTGTCGTCACTTAGTGATTAGTGACTGGAAACGCGCTGAAATACTGTTCACGTCTGACAAAATGTAAGCAAATGTTATTTACACAACGTTGGCTTTTTTTGTGTAGAATTTTCTTACTTTGCATGAGAGCACGTTTCTTCTGTTGATTGATAAAAACAAACAATGCGATATCTGGCCTAACAGCTTGCATCAAATTATAGCATGTAATCATGATCATGTTTGATACGAATGTACTAACGATGCCTACATTGCAGATACTCGAATAGCGTACACCACACCGGAGGACGCATTGCACCAGTTAGAAGACGACCAACCAATAGTTCCTTCGGAAAAATAGGCAGCTGTCATCAATTAGGTATAGAATGCAACTAGTTGTAATTGTTTCATAATTTTATTGATATGAGAATTATTATATTTTTAAATGTATGTGTAAACTGGTACCACAAACAACGTGATAAAAATAATATTTGCGTTTTCTTTTTCTAGTAATATCTTTTTTTCGTTGAATCACAAAGGCCCTAGTTAATAGTTTGCCACATGCTTTGTACAAAGTGAGCAAATGCTTACATCCTAAGCCACATTTGGTTCAGATTCCAGATAAGAAATTTTTTAAATAGAAGTAAAATGTAGAAAACTTTTAAAAATGGGTTTAATTGTTAAGTCAAATTTGATTTTCCGTGCTTTGAGATTCGCCAATGGCAATTTAGGGGAAAGACACACATCTTCGAGAATAATGCAACTTATGTTAAATCTAAAGGTCATCCATACCGAGTTGATACAAATCAAATGAATTTAATGAGGCAACATAATAGTGACCGAACCTCTTCACATATGCATTTTTATAATCTATCTATGTATCTTGTGTGCTTGGCGACAAAGTTAGTTTGAGCGGATCAAGTTCAATTATTATTAAGCTTTATTCATTACTTTTAGAACTTTTTTAATTGTTACTCATTGAACCGATTGAAGTGCGGAATCGACATACATTAAATCGTGTAAAACATCAAACTAGCAGGTTTTTGGGTTATGAACCCAAATTTATAGCCGGTAAGCAATTCCAAAGCTCAACCTAACTGGAAATCGCTATTATTACCACAAGTATTGTGGCCGTATTTTCTTTTATTTCTGGAATCCTCACAAAATATCACATTGGATGTTTATCAACCTGTTATAAGAGCCACGCAGAATGGGTACGTTTGCGTAACGCACGCAAACGTATACATTGTGTTTGGCCCAATAGGCCATTCAGACTACGAGATTCAGCTTTAGTTTCGATTTTTTTATCTTTATCAGAGATTTTCAGCCCACGGCTGGCTCATCTCTATAACTTGATATGGAACAAATACATCCCAAGTAACCCAAAGTTCCTTTTAAAGTACGTTTTTTGCTTATGCTGATTAAGCAAAAAACCTACTTTTAAAGGAACTTTTGGTTACTTGGGATTATTCGCAGAGAAATTTGGATGTGTTAAGTTTGACGTCCAACTACTCTATACGTTTAGAGCTCGTAGTCTGAATAGCCTATGTGAACATTTTTGTATAATTTTGTAAACAAGTGTATATTTTTTTCCGACATTTTTTTTGTGACTTCAAACAACGAACAGAAGCCTTGACAAAAATACATGACCATTTTATTTTAATAATATACCCGACCTTATGTATCGAGGGAATAATCTTGTTCTATGATTTTTTGTTTTGAACCATTTTACTATTGGCTACCAGTGATTCTTCGTAATGCAACTGCTGCAATTTTGATGCGCATTGGTTGACCTTTAGTTCCTGAATATCGAGCGCCTTGGTCTTAATTTCAAATATGAAATATTATTCACAGGTGTTCCTGCGTTTATCAATAAAATTGAAAGGTACTTACTCGCAAACTTTTTGTCCTTTGGTGAATTTGATGCATTTGATTCTTTATCCGAACAGCTTTATCTTTATATAGTTTAGCCTTGTTAACCTGAAAAGTCAAACAATTATTAAGTTAAATCATATTTTTATTGAAATATTTTTAGATTTACCATTTCATTTATTTGTTGCACTTCTTGTGTAGTATATGTTAGTTTCTGTTCTGCGATTGCCACTTGCATTTCCTCTTGTTTATCCCTGAAATCAATATGTTTAAATTAAATGCATTTTGCATAAGAAAAATGTATACTTACAGTAGTTCCTTCAAATTGCTTTTCATTTGATTGATTGTTGGTTCGTACATTTCCAGAAGGCCGGATGAGAGAACTCTCACTGCCTCCGTGTACTCGCCGGTGTCTACTCCCTCTGCTCTGAAATACATCACATCAACAAAAACATAAATAATTATCATATTCTTATCACCCCTATTTTTGTTTACAGATAATCGTGCAATCAATCCAATTTGGATTGTTTTGATTTGGCTGACTATGGAAGGCCTAAAAAGTACGATTCGAATGTGAACAAAAATTTTAGCGTATAATTTTTAGGTATTATTAACCTTGTAACGTTATTTTCGGATAATACTCACATATCTTCCGACATAACTGATATTCTGTCTTACAAATTAAAACCCAAACTTTCTCGAAACATTGCAAAACGCGTTTTCCTATCGAATGTTTATTTCCTGTCCTGTGATGTGATGCTTTGAGAGCGAGCAGGAAGTTTCCGAAGTTTTGTTTATGTTCATTCTGATAAAAAGAACTTGAGATCTCAGGAGAGAACCGAGAGAACATGCGGAAGGCTTCACGGTTCACGTTCACGGTTAAATACACGAAAATCTGAACCTACTCAATTCTGAGTCATGTGATGCACGCTTAAAGTCATTCACACAATTTTGTGTTTCGTTCACACAAAACGGGCCTAACCTGGAACTAACCTATAGGGATCCTATAATGAGAGATATGCGAAAGCGGCCATTGTAAGCCAATCGAGCATTGAGAACTGTCAAAACGTGAGCCAAATGAACGTTGTTATTGTTGCAGATTGAGACAAGGTTGAAAGGTATTGAGATAAATTTGGAGAAAATTTCCATCGACTAAACAATTTGTTTTACTTTTGCGAGCAGATGTATTCTAGTTTATGCATCGTGTTTCGCCTATTTGTATTGCACTTTTATTTTAGTGATAATGCTTTTTTAAACACTGTTAGTGGACAGACAAACATATTCCAAATTGTTTTCAAATGCAAAGTCATATACAAGCTTCGACATTTTGCGCTGCGGCAAGTGCTGGAAGCGTTTGCTAACAAAAGTAACAGCGTTGCTAAATCGTCTGGAAAAGTATTTGCATATCTCTCATTATAGGATCCCTACCTGGAACAACACATATTATGAGTAACTGCCATGTTACTCATTTTAGTGTAATTGACGGTGAACGATTTCCGATGAGTTCATTTCACACAGTGAGAGAGCGGTCGGAAAACGGACCTAACCTCAATTATATTTTTTCATGTAAATTGAAAATTATCGCAACATTTTTATACTATTTCAGAGGAGTCCCCATTTGTTTCGATATGACCAAACTAAAGTGCGATGTTTATAGTCGCACATTTTAGTTGTATCGTATCGAAACATAACGAAAATCCACAGAAAAAGTAATTTACGTTGCGGTGCATGTTGACGCAACCGCCATCATGGCGGTCAAAATGGACTTGACAGTTCGAAGCAAAGTTTCTTACACATATTAAAATAATAAAAGACATTACACAGCGACTGTGCATGTCTTACACATAATTTTCACACAGATTGCTATTCTCTCGTGTCATCGTCGTCATGTGTGAAAATTATTCATGCGATGTGTAATTTACTTTAAGCGTGTGGTACTGAGCAGTTTTGCCTTCCCGAATCTCCTGTTTGCATTCACATGTTAAACATTCACATCTGAGATTAGATATTTAAGACAAACTCGGAGCTGAATGCCTTCTCATATTTAATTTATGCTCGATTCACGCGACGGGCAGTTCCAGTGTGACCATCTTTTTTTTTCACCAACTAAAAATCAAGACTAGAGCACATGAGAACAGCCATGTTGTGATAACTTTTTACTGTTCATTTTGAAATAACTTTGGAATGTCGCCGTTATCCCGTGCATAATCAGCGCTAGCATCATCAAAAAATGCCACTGTGCGCTAGTGTCGTTATGCATGCAAGAGCATACCAGCGCCATCGTGTTGTCAAAATGAGATTGTGAGTCTATTATATGTCTTTTATATAAGAGTTACGCAAAGAGGATGTTCTTACACTTATTCTGAATGATGCTCTTGTTATTCTGTCGCCAACTTTAACTTTTGTTCAACCCTGAGATGAGATAAGATAACTCGAAGCTGAATGCCCTCACACAATTTTCACCACGATTCCACAGTTGCACAGTTGCGACAAAAGGAAACGAGAGAAAACTCTATTGTTGCGAGAGCTCACTTCGGTTTTCAACTGGAAGTACAATAGACTTTGGCACAACTCTATACGACATACCGAGAATCAAGAAGTTGGCAAAAGCTGGAAGGATACGATGGGCAGGGCATTTTGGATGGACTGCAAAGACGATGTTCTTGACCTCTGGCCGCTCGAACCATTTTTAAATTCTAAATGATAAATCGAAAGCGTGCTGTAATTTAAATTTGGACTAACATTCGTCCGGTTTTGGACCAATATGTTCACAACGCAGCCCTTATTTTACTTTTCGTTTTTAATTCTGACTTCTTTTTCATGTTAACATCAAGTAAAGCAGACCCCACACGAGGCATATATTGAAAATTCTTTTTTCGTCAAACTTTTCTTCAATATTTTCACTGATTGCCGGCATGGCCGTAGCTGAAGAAAAACTCAATTTTTTCTTGAACTAATACGAATCAAATAGCGGTATAACGCACAAAACACGCACACACTCAACCGTCATCGACTCCTGTGGGCAAACTGCGGGGGGAGATGAGGGGAAATATTGAAAGCAATATCAAACTTTTCCGATTTCCCTCAATATTTACTTCAATATTTTGGGTTCGCACTCACACCATCAATCTTTTTCTTCAATAATCAAGAGTTTGTCAAACTTTTTCCGTCGTGTGGGTTCTGCTTAAGTCAAAAAACCAGCCACCTTAAGCGTGGCCTTGCTTTGTAGCCGCGCAACGTATCGTTAGTCTAAGAAAATGTCTCCATCATTACATGCATTTTATTACATGCATATATGCATTTTAGAGTTGGAGTTCACAATATGAAATAACGAATGAAATAAGACTTTTGAAACGTTATAAGTCTAACAATTCATTTAATTTATGCTCGTTTGAAAAATATCTAATCGTACATATGACTAAAATGATCTTGATACACCTGGATATATGTTTCCTTCTCCTGTGGCGTCATTTCGGCAATAAGCGTATCGTTGATTTCATCTAGAGGATACGGTCTTCCTGCTACCGTCACCGTGGGTGTATCGTCGTCTGAATCAGAATCCATGATCTCCACAGTGGGCACTTCTGTGTTATCGATATCCTTCTCCTCGTCGCTACTATCACTGGAATTTTCGTTATTGACACCCAATCCACGTATAGCATCGTTCGTAGCATTTCGTGAACTTTGCTTCTCGTGTTGCAACAGTACTGACATAATGTCATCATTATCTTTGCGATTGCGCGAAGATGAGATAACATTAGTATTAGTACTCGCCGACGATGGTTGCGTCGAAGTGAACGCAGCTTTCTCCAGTATCGACTCTACGGAGTTATCTTCTGCATCATTGGTAACGACTGTCGATTCTGTCATCCATACTGGACGATCCTTTCGCTGTGTAGTCGATTCCATGGCATCCGAATCTCCAATCGTGACATCCACCCGAGTTTCTTCAACGGCGAAACCACTCGAACGCGTTGCCTCACCCGACCACTGCTCTGTTGGGAATCTGTTAGTAGGCTTGATAATACTAAAAATATATAAATAAAACATTAATTATATTATCACTGGAACAAATAAAAAAATTGGCATACCCTCTTATTGTATCGATGTCCACTGGTTCCGGTTCTAGAATCTCTGGAGCAAGTTTGATATCTTCAACTTGTCGCAGCAGATCGTACAGCGGTTGCAATTGCTCGTTGAATTTCGCTAATAGTAAGCGAGAATCTTTCTTTGGTAGCGCGGAGCTATCCTCTTCTACTGTACTCCCGCAAAATGTACATCTGAATTCGCCGGTTGTGAAATCAAACAACTGATCTGCTTCCAGATCTGTGAAAGTTTTTTTGCACGAAGGACACTTGAAGCTGGCGCGGCTGGTTGCATCACGTTCCTCAGTCTCCATGCGTTTCCGCATGTGGTCCAGTTTATATTTCACAACATTCACGAAGGTTTTATAGTTGATGAAATAGTAATTAACCTTCTGCGCTTTGCCATCCGGGCCAGTTTCCATTTTCAACCGCACCTGCAGAAATTTGTCGTTTTTCAGTACCGCTATTCGAGAGCGTAACATTTTACGTTCGAATTTCAGCAGCTCGCAAATGTCGTCCTCCTTCATGCACGGATTGCGTACAAGCATATCGACTACCAGTGCATCTTCAATGGTATAGAATCCACGTACGACAAACCTAGCGAGTTGTTTCAAACTACTGGGAATCTCAGTAACGTAGCGTTGATCACCCATGGTTTTATAAATGCAAACTTGTTACTGCTTTATCAAGATTTCAGTTTTCTTCTGTTGCACTAAAAATGGTAATAAAAATAATTATTAGATGATTTAATGAATTAAAAATATTATTTGTGGAGAGAGAACGTTAACACAGATAAGTACGCACCCTTTATATTATTTATATTAAATATTTATAATTCTAGAATTTAAAAAAAAAATCCGCTTTAATTTATTAATTGATTTGCCAAAAAAGTTGAAAATACATTTTCTTTCCATTCAAGTGAGTTGAAGAAAAGTATGCAGGCGTTTTATTTACGTTCAAGCCAAGCGGCTTGCTCAAGTCACATGCCTAATCTATACAAAACAACTTACATCTAACTTACAAAAATGGCATTAATTTTAGAACATTAAAAAACCGTCTTTGCCACTGTATACTATTTACTTACCCCTTGGAAGATGAATGTTCAATGGATTGCGTTCACGGGTGACGTGTTCATTATCTCTCGGATCCCTCTCTTGATGAGTGTCGTTCGTGAGTTTGCGAGAGGAGCGCTTATCAACAAGTCGTGAAACCAAAACATCCACGAAGGAACGGTAAACAACGAACATGCACTGCTGACGTTTGTGTCGTTGCTGCCGTTTCTCGCGTGCGCACCCACTCACACCACACAGCCGAGTTTTTTTTATTCAACCGATTTTGCTCTCACTGATTTCCCCCGGACGGCACGACGATGTTCGTAAGAAGCAGTGTTGTTTTTCTTCCTCTGGAGCTAGGTTGGATTCACTGGCCGGAATTGATTCGCGTTTATGGCGGCTATCGACAAAGTTCGCGTTCTAGTTGTAGGCGATTCCGGTAAAGCACCACATTATCCGTCTTGGAGTTAACTTTCTGGAGCGAAACGAACACTAATTCTATTGAAAATTTTAACTTTTTTCCGGCAACGATCGAATTGTCAAACACTACAGCGCATCGCCATGTTGAAAATCGCCACTAACATTACAGAAGAGCCTAATTGCTTTAGTAAACAAAAGCTGTTCGTGTCACTGCAAAGCATGATTTCATTTATTTGCTATTTTCCCTTTTTTTAAATACGGAGAATGGGACAAGCTTGTTTTTTCGTCGATATTGACTCCTTAAATTCTGTACCACGTTCCAGAGCAACGCAAAATGTTGCTATTTCTATAAAAAGTGCGCTCTTTTGAAATGTAAAGCTTCAATAACAACTCTGGGAGTTCTGTGCTGCCAGTTTTGTTATGATTTCGTTTCCTTCAAAGAAGCGTTGAATTCCACTGCAGTGGGGTGAGTGGGGTTTATTCGCAACTCCTGTCCCCTTGTAACTTTTTTTAAAATTTATTTTTGAAACATTATAGACCAATAAACGTAATCACGTACATCTAATGCAACAACAGAACATAATATATCGATGCTATCGGGATACGCCTGTTTTTAAGCCGGAGGCTGATTGATTTATTGTAATTGCAATTTTTATTTATATTAAATTATTAATATTGGGTACGATAACTTTTCAGTTTACACTGTACATTAAGTCTATATATGGATAATACATTGGAAAACAAAAATTATTTATTGTTTGTTTTTAGGCGTCGGAAAGACCTCTTTGACCCATTTGATATCAAACAATGAACCACTTACCTCGCCAGGATGGACTGTTGGCTGTGCAGTCGAAGTTAAGCTGCACGAGTATAAGGAAGGTACTCCATCACAGAACACGTTCTTCATAGAGCTATGGGACGTAGGAGGGTCGATTAGCCATAAAAACACCCGAGGTGTATTCTACAACCCAACGCATGGTATTGTCTTGGTACATGATTTGACGAATAAAAAAAGCCACGAGAATTTGCAACGATGGCTATTAGAAATTTTAAACAAAGATGGAAAAGACATCATCAAAGGTGGTGATGTTCTCGATTTTGACCCAGAACAATTTCTTGGCTCAACCCAGGTTAGTCTGATAACTGCACTGGAGTTTATCAAAGCAATAAACAAAATAATTCCAGTTAAAATATTCTCAGATACCCATTTTGGTGATCGGAACTAAATTGGACATGTTGGACGAACATCATAAAAACAAGATCCTCAACAAAACTTCGGCTGGAAGCATAGCAGAACAATGCGGCGCGGATGAAATTTGTCTGAACTCCCATGAAGCTAGGAGTCTAGCAGCAGGAACGACAGATTCAGTCAAGTTATCACGATTTTTCGACAAGGTGATTGAGCGTAAATATTATAGCAGAGATACTGGCCGTAAATATGCCGGGTCGTACAATCCATCCCTCCCTGGCCAGTACAACACTTTCAGTGGAACGCAGCAAACCAGTATTTACAGTCAACCATCTTCAGACACAATGGAATAGCTCGTAATCCTGAGGTGATCAAAACTGTATTATATAGGGAATCACTATTTTATTCAATAAT
Source organism: Armigeres subalbatus (assembly GCF_024139115.2). Taxonomy (NCBI): domain Eukaryota; kingdom Metazoa; phylum Arthropoda; class Insecta; order Diptera; family Culicidae; genus Armigeres; species Armigeres subalbatus. The sequence goes on from NW_026941818.1 coordinate 123,113, forward strand.
TATGATTTGTATAATAAATTATGTGATATGGTCATATCTGTGTAAAACCGAATCAACGTCTTTTTGGGAGTCCTGCGATACTTTGTAATTTGAATTTAATTCATATCTTTTCATACGTATACCTACGTATTATTTGATTGAATATGCGCAGTTAGTAAATTGAACAACATCTAAACGTCTTGTGATAAATGGTATAGTGCTCATAAGCTCAATTCGTGCTCATGACACGTGACTTGCTCAATTCATTCAAACACCATAACCCAGACCATTGCATTTTTCGATAACTACCGTAAGGTATGAGATTCTTCTTTTTCAATGGCTTTGCATTTCAACTCGAACCTTTCCTGCTTTTCAACGTAGGGTTCTATTACCATTTCCACAGATATTAAAACCTTTCCGGACAAGAATGGGCCTAGATCGCTCACGAAGTCCCACCTATGTTGTGAACGACAAGCGAGTTTTTTTAAAGGTGTTGTACTTTTTACATCGGTGCGAGTCCCGGAAGGTTAATTGAAAACTTTTCTATGAAGGCCAGTTGCAATTGCATGAATATATTGTACTTGTATGGCAACTGGAGATCTGGAGGTGTAAGATATAATATGCTTATTCTGCGTCTCGAATGACTTGAGAATTGACGATTCCAATCGGCACTGTTTGACGAATTAAGCTTCTGTAAACCTGGCACTGTCTTTGTAGAAAATCGACTTTCGTAGTTTTTTTTTTTGTTAAGAAGCATCAGTTTATTGAATAATAATCAACAATGCAATGATTGAAATAGAACATTAACCCGGTGGCCATTTCATCTGTCGACCGCCTAGAAAGTGCAAATGCAGGTGATAAACGGATTGGGCACCGTTCTTTCCATCATTAATGACGACACGGAAACCCTCCCCCAGGCCTTGCTCAACGGCAACCTTTCTTCCCACCAGCATCAAATGGCCCAGCAAAGCTTCATCTTCGTCGCTGGCTTTCGACAATTGGGAAATCGTTTTCTTCGGAATTACCAGAAAGTGCACCGGAGCCTGAGGGCAGATATCGTGAAATGCGACGCACTGTAGAGAAAGGGATTTTTCAGTTTTCATAATTGGAGATAATTAGCTTTGACTTACTTTGTCATCTTCGTAGATGAATTTGCAAGGAATTTCCTTGCGAAGGATTTTTCCAAAAATGGTATCCTCAGCGGTCGCATCCGCTTCTTGGGCTTTAGCTACTTCATCAGTCATGATGACTAAAACTTTTTATATGCCGATAAATTTGATAAACACATAAAACTGCAAAGTCAACCGGCAGTTCCCGACTCCCGAGTTCACAATCTCGTTCACAATGACGCAGACCGAAACGAAATAAAGCAATGATTAGATACTAAGGTATGGAAATCCATATTTTGTGTGTGTGCCTTTCGTGTATGGCGAAAAAGTTTTCACCACTACATTCGAACGAGCTCCCATAAGAAGCCGTGCAAATATGTACGTCACCATTTGCTGTTTACATTTTCCATCATACACTATTCACTTGCATTTGGTCTTTCTCCTCACCTTCTATATACTCATTATGGATAAAACGGTTATGTCACACACAAAACCCACACGACACAGGGCCGGCTGTTTGAGTTACAAATTTCAACCACACGCTATAGACCAGTGCATGATGCCGTAGGTTGACAGTTTACAGAGCTTTTTCACCGGAGCTTCCGATAAAAATGTTTCGTCATTTTATTCGCATGTAGATGTCCTTTGCGATTGATTTCATGCTGAATGCAAAGAATATCATTGAAATATTCGGATTTTATATTCGGATGTTCGGCAATTTTAAACTAAAGATATGAATTTTAATTTTATCCTCATCGATTTTTCTTCTAACACCTTGTAAACAAGCTCTGTGAACTGTCAAATAAGTGAGGTTAGATCAAGATCTTGCTCATTGGTTCAGTCATTGAGTTGAGTTGCACATCGCCTTCGCCTGTCGTCAGTGTATCACCGTATGAAGGCTTTTCTTTATAAAATTTCCAGTGTTCTAAAGTTTTACTGAAAAGTGACTAAAAAGAAAGTTACCTAATAATTAATTTAATCGGAAGTGCGTAGATTGTACTCCTGTTGATATACTTCTTACCGTTGAGACTAATATGTCAGTAATGGAGACTGATGTTTTGTGTTGTTCTGAGTCCCCAATCTTCGTTAGTTGTTGCCGATACAATCTCCGGAACAGAGGTAGGTAAATAATTGTAAACCCATACAGTAGAAGTCGAATATTGCGAAACATTACAATTTACATTAAAAGGCAATCTAAAGCAAATGAAATTTATAGAACATATCTGAAACATTGTTGTATAACACTCGAGAAGGGATACGCTAATTCGTCCGTGTCGCTAATTCCTGTTATCTTATGGATCTACATTCCAACTGCAATTTGACCGCCTTTTCAACTTTTTTTTTCCTGTCCGGGTGTGCCATTGCGACCAGTTATAGATCTATTGTAGCAATCCGCGTATTTTTAGTGTAAGTACATGTTCAATTACTCCATTACTGGAAGCTTTTCTATGCCCGCCACTTCGTATCTTGACAAGAATGTTTCAGACCTGAAAACCCCAGAACTCATCATCTCCGGATTAGCAATCATATGCCTTTCTTGCAAAGCTAACAAGAGACTCCCGCAAAGCTTACTAGAGATTGACAAGAATGACTAAACTTTCAGTCTGTCTGATATCTATGTCGCACGGCAAAGGCACCAAAACCGCTAGGTAGATTAATCAGTGTTTTTTTTCTTGTGGTCGACTCCAAAATGAATTCTATGCATTTTTAGCAATCTACGCTGAATAAGGTTCAATTGTTTTTTTCAACGCAATATTTACCAATAGAGTATATTAAACAAAGTTTTTTTTTTCACTTTATATACAAGAATGTTTCAGCTAGACATCATTTTCATTCTAATGGCAATTGCGTTTTGTGTCCCATCAATTCTGTATAACCTTGTATAACTATATGACGTACATTTCTTAGGTTCTACAACGTTTACGGTACTAACCGAGCCGGAATGTCCCATCTGTATGACAGAGCTTTTCGACAAACCCGTGATCGTGAATTGTGGTCACACCTTCTGCGAAAAGTGCATTCGTGAAACGATGGTTAAGTACAAGAACTGTCCCTTGTGTAACCAGGTGCTTATTGCATCACTTTTCCTCAGCGATAAAAGGTTCACTCAACAATTGATCAACAAGAAGCAGACTGAGAGTCTTATCCAGGTTAATAGTCAGATCGGAAAGAACGTGGGAAACAAATGCTTGGAAAGTGTCAAGTCGCAACGAAAGTCGTCGACAATCAGTAAGAAAAAGTCCGTATCTAACCCGAGAAAGTCTAACAAAACTAAATGACTGTCTTTCATCTGATAAATGCAGCTATGTAGAGAAAATTGCGGATTTCGCTTTAGCGTGAATATCTGATTCATATTTATTTTTGTTATTTGTCTATTAATGAACACTGCAATATCTATAATAATGCTGTGAACATTAATCAAAGCTGCAATTCTGCAATATTTGATATGTGTTATGTACTTACCAAGAAAGAAAAAGAAAGTGCTACCTTTCTCCCTTTCCATCTATACTACTCACGCAGTTTTATTATATTTAATCATTAAAAATAAATGCCAATAAATTTATGTGTGTCCTGGTTTTAGCTTCTTCAATGATTAAGAAAAAATCTTTATCACAAGTCGAATATGTCATATTTGAAAATATGTTTCTTTTGTGGTATTTGTACCTACTGATCCCGTTACCATTTATGCCTTAGTGTACTGAGGACACAGAGTGATTCCAGTGTGGTACGTAACAGTGCCAACAAGTGTCAAAATGCATATAGAAAAACCCAGATTAATCCACCTAGTGTTGGTGGTCCTATTCTTGCGCATTACAATAATGACAAAAACACATAAGAGTGGTTAAAATAGCACTTTAGGGGGCTAGGTTTAACTATTTCCATCAATTTATGTCTATTTGCGGTCATTTGAATGCTAGAGATCAGAGCAAGCTGTGCAAGAATACGAACGTAAAAAAGTTTGCTCCCGTCAAAAATGCTGAATAAATTGAAAGCACGAAAAATAAGCCAAAATGAGGATCTTGATTTATTTTGAAGTTAGCAGCTGGACGAAGTTTGCTTTACATTAGCCCCGCCCAGTTCTGGAGAATTTTACGCAACGGATGCTCGTCGAACTGAATAAAACTACTACCATACACCGTCTATTACAGGAATGAAGAGTTATGGAGGTACCATAGTGGGATTCCGCGATGTAAACTTGTAAATAGTCCGGGTGTACCCAGCACTTTATAATGAAGCCAAATCAAAGCGAACGCACTGATGCCCACTACAATAGTGAACGTCCTGTATAAGTCTTCAACATCTCTCCCGGGGAAAGTAAAGACGACAGCTACTATGCAAGTAAGATCCATCTAATTTTTCTTTTAGAATGATTTTTTGACATAGCGAAAAGGGATTTACATCAATTTAAAAAAATATATATTTTGATATTCATTGTGCTTATATGACATTGTTCATTGAGACAGAGTGTAACTAATATAATTGATGCTCATGTTGACGGGCTTGATTGTTAAGAAAGCTTGGATTTCGAGGAAAAAAGCGGCTTTAAAAGCGGTAACAAATACGCGTACGCATATAATTCGTGGTTTTATAAGAGCAATAATCCATATTTAAAATATTCTACCGTTCGAACGATGTCGAGAACTTTTTGCCTTTCTCGTACAACAAAGTTGTACCAGAAGGCTATAATTTCACTCCAAAAGCCAAATTTTGATAGAAGGCTCGGAGACCCATAGTGTTATATACCAATCGACTCAGCTCGAAAAACTGAGCACATGTCTGACTGTGTGTGTGTGTGTATGTGTAGCCCGGGAATTTTTATTGTTAAACACGTTTCATATAGAAGGACTTGACCGATTCGAGTGCAACTAGTTTCATTCGACGGACAAACTTTCCTAGTTGGACACTGTTGTTTTTGTTTGTAAATAACTCATTCGGTTTGAATAATATTTCTATTTTTTCAACAACAAATACGCTGTTTACATGCACACTTTAAGTCATTAATCAATTTAGCCATGATGCAATCCATTACTCTCATAATAATTGCTTAAAAATTACTCAATTATTGAGTAATTTATAAGCAGCGTGATAGAGTTGCATCAAATATTTTAACCGCCAAGATGTAGGCAATTAGCACAGCATTATTAGCAATCCAACATATCGAATCGAGAAAGGCATAATCACCACTTGGGGATAAATTTGGGTTTTTATCTATCCAATCAGAAAACCCCAACAAAACTTATTGTAGTGCTGTATGAGGTTTCAAAAGAACAACCATATCCGCTATAATGTTTCTGGTGGTTTAGCATCGATTTGATTTTAAATATTCAGTTCATTCTACCTGTTCTGCATATTGTTCTGCACCTGTTCTGCATATTGTTCAATTGTTCAAAATCATAATATTCATCATTTTCATATCAGTCGTTTTATTTATTATATTTAAACTACAAAATTATATTCCAAATATTGAAATAATATTTTCGATAAGAGTTACCTGCGCTATTACGAATAAGGACACCCGTTATGATGATGACGAGATGTAAGTAATCAAAATTGAAATTCTTCTTCTTCTCAAGCTTCTCAATTTGGAAATAGGAACAAAGTATCAAATGAGTATCAAATGAACCGCGGTTGCCAGTAAAAGTGGTACAATTACAGTTGTACTCACTAAAATTAGCTAATAAAAAAAAAATTAAAAAGATAAATTCAGGTGTTTGCAACAGAATTTTACACTATTCTGATTTTCATAATGGTTCACTACCGTTTAGAATAATATTAAAAATTTATACATGTACCACTTTTACCGGCACCGATTTTCGGTTTCTGTTGCGTTTTGTTCCCATTAATAGTGGGCAGTATTACATATGCATTTTGTTGCAATAAACTTGAAATGTGTGAAAAAACTTTCTCACTAAAGAGGCACAGCACTAATTACATGTTGGTATGGTTGAGTTGCATTGTCAATTTGAATTTATTAGTTGAAGTTTTCTGGACAATGCTGATAAGAGCAATAATCCATATTTAAAATATTCTACCGTTCGAACGATGTCGAGAACTTTTTGCCTTTCTCGTACAACAAAGTTGTACCAGAAGGCTATAATTTCACTCCAAAAGCCAAATTTTGATAGAAGGCTCGGAGACCCATAGTGTTATATACCAATCGACTCAGCTCGAAAAACTGAGCACATGTCTGACTGTGTGTGTGTGTGTGTGTAGCCCCGGGAATTTTTTATTGTTAAACACGTTTCATATAGAAGGACTTGACCGATTCGAGTGCAACTAGTTTCATTCGACGGAGAAACTTTCCTAGTTGGACACTATTGTTTTTGTTTGCTAATAACTCATTCGATTTGAATAATATTTCTATTTTTCTTTTAACAAATACGCTGTTTACATGCACACTTTAAGTCATTAATCAATTTAGCCATGACGCAATCCATTACTCTCATAATAATTGCTTAAAAATTACTCAATTATTGAGTAATTTATAAGCAGCGTGATAGAGTTGCATTAAATATTTTAACCGCCAAGATGTAGGCAATTAGCACAGCATTTACAACATTAATTCGAATCCAACATATCGAATCGAGAAAGGCATAATCACCACTTGGGGATAAATTTGGGTTTTATCTATCCAATCAGAAAACTCCAACAAAAACTTGTTGTAGTGCTGTGTGAGGTTTCAAGAGAACAACCATATTCGCTATAATGTTTCTGGTGGTTTAGCATCGATTTGATTTTAAATATTCAGTTCATTCTACCTGTTCTGCATATTGTTGTGCACCTGTTCTGCATATTGTTCAATTGTTCAAAATCATAATATTCATCATTTTCATATCAGTCGTTTTATTTATTATATTTAAACTACAAAATTATATTCCAAATATTAAAATAATATTTTTCGATAAGAGTTACCTGCGCTATTACGAATAAGGACACCCGTTATGATGATGACGAGATGTAAGTAATCAAAATTGAAATTCTTCTTCTTCTCAAGCTTCTCAATTTGGAAATAGGAACAAAGTATCAAATGAGTATCAAATGAACCGCGGTTGCCAGTAAAAGTGGTACAATTACAGTTGTACTCACTAAAATTAGCTAATTTAAAAAAAAATATGAAAATGATAAATTCAGGTGTTTTGCAACAGAATTTTACACTATTCTGATTTTCATAATGGTTCACTACCGTTTAGAATAATTTTAGAAATTTATACATGTACCACTTTTACTGGCACCGATTTTCGGTTTCTGTTGCGTTTTGTTCCCATTAATAGTGAGCAGTCTTACATGTGCATTTTGTTGCAATAAACTTGAAATGTGTGAAAAAACTTTCTCACTAAAGAGGCACAGCACTAATTACATGTTGGTATGGTTGAGTTGCATTGTCAATTTGAATTTATTAGTTGAAGTTTTCTGGAAAATGCGTCTCCTGTAACTCAATGTGACATGTACCACTTTTGCTGGCACCGTTCTTAACCGTTCTAAAAATAAACGCAAATAATGTTATGTAATTTGATTGGAAGGGGCTTAAAGTTACGACTAAGTACTTTTCCTCATAGCTGTAATAAATGTCTCATGCTCCAAACAAACCATCCCATGTACAGCGTATTTTTTGTTAGTTTTGGGTTACACTATTGAAGGAGATGCTTTCTATTCGTTTACGATACCATCTTCCCCTCCCCTTGGAACCTTTAATAGAATTGAAGGCAGCATGTAAAATTGACTGTGCTGTTGGATGACACCACATGCAGAATAAGACTTGAGTCAGGATGGTTGTTAACATACATACATATTATTTCAATATTGGGGTTCCAAAAACAATTTTGAAATTAATTTTCATTTAATTTATTATTATACATTCGGCCCAGCAGACATATTAGTCATGTACTGTGAAAGTGATCTAAACCAACAACTTTCATGGAAAAAGAAGTGATCTTCATTCATTGAAGCTGTTGGTTTCAGGCACTGTTAGAATTATTGTCATATCAAAAAAGTTGCATAGATGTTAAATTCAATAAGGTTTATCCGCCATCTCATCACTTAGTAATTTCACTATAGCTCGGTAGGCACTTAGGCACATGCGGCTCAGTATCCATTTGGAGCTTCAATAGATATGAACTGAGAAGGATTCGGCATGGTTAATTTTTTTTTGTTGAAACAACTTGAACCTGACCACCGTAACAATGTTTTCCTGGATTTCCGAAATTAAATCATATCATTCTTCTAGACCTGTAATCACTGTAATGTAGTTTTTTGCTTACATTGAAAAACATTTTGAATCATGTTTCTGTGATTTCATTTAAACTTGGCGTGTCCTTCATTTTAGTTCTATTTTTAACATTTTCGTGCATTTAACCGAATGGTTCCAGTAGAACCAAGAAGTTTGTAGGGAGTCCTTAACTTCGCATGCGCACAAAGATCCTGCAGATCGCCGTTATCATCGTTACCTATCACCATACCTAGTTTCAGAATCGGACGAGGAATTAATTCTCGCTTAACTTTTCAAGGAGACCTAGGTGACATTTTTTTCATGAATTAATTTGAATACTGCAATCAATAGCTTTCATGTTGTTCTGTTGATTGCGCTATTTAAATTGATTCATGAAAGGAGTGTTACTTGGGTCCTTGGATAAGCGAGAATTAAAGTTTCTTCTGCGTAGTTTTTCGTCAGTTTTCTTCGACTAGTGCACCGCCGAAGTATCAATGCAATTTTCTGGTCGATGGAGAATGTTTCGTAGTTTGTGGTGAAAACCATCTTTGAATAATTCCTCTTTTCTCTTGAATGAACCTGCGAGATAAAGGAAAATCGGCTTTCTTGATGATTTTTTCTTCCGTTCCTTCATTTTCACTACTCATTCACTATCCGCGAAAATTTGTGGTAAGCAATTTTAATAAATTGTGTTCTGACGGGAAAAATTAAAAACGCTTCCAAGCACGGAAAATGTGGAGATGTTGTAAGTAAAAATTTGGTATAATTTTCAGCATTCGATTGATTAGTTAACTATGTAGAGTGGATTTTTGATACTACGAGAATTCATATATTCCTATGTTTATTTTCATCGTTATGTTATTTGTCCATATAGCTATATTTCATTTGTCTCTTTTAAATGTATAAAAAGTATGTTTGTTCATTTGAAATTTTTTTATGATAATCTATTTTTTTTATACATCTGCTCATGTTATTATGTGTGATACTGCTCTCCGTCTTTTTATTTCATCTTTTCAGAAATCAAGAAGACTATTTTTCGATCCTTGAGCCAGAATGAAGCATATTCCCCGAATTAAACCAGGAACTATTGGTTTTCCATCTCTGACGACAGCATAAATCTAAAACTAGCTGTTGTTGAAGAAAGGTCATCCAGGACAAACGAATTGAAACTTGGTGAGAGAATTCCATCATATATTTTTACCAAATTATATTGCAACTATATGATTATAAACTTTAAAAAAAAGCCATCAGGGCACCCGATTGAAGCGATTTGGATAGGAAGAGTGGAATCGCCAACTTCCTATTGTTAACATCTCGTGGATAAAGGGCGGGCTCTTCTCCCCATCTATTGGGTCAATCTGGGAAACGAGGGCTAGATTATATTATTGTATGTAAGAACTTTCTTCTGGAAGGAGATTCTCTATTCATCCCGTGGATTCGCATAAGTGTATCTGCTTATGGAACCACCCCACCCATTTTTGGCCCTTCATACAGGAGTTTGATGAAATACAAACAATAGTATAATCATGATCAAATCGTTTGTCAGATATGGCCAGTGCTATCGGCAGGTGCCTTGCTACAATAGATGGTAGTATCATCATCATCATCATCATTTGCGGTCATTTGAATGCATTGCAGCATGGTCGCTGGCAATCAACGTGGGTTCATTAGTGGTGGTCGGGCAGCAGGGACTATGTCCAAGGGCTTGACGATCCCTCTCCAGGTTGTGGTGCCTGCCTAGGATGTGGTGGGGTTTGACAGAGGGCTCTGTTTAACTTCTATAAAAAGCTGCATGTATCCGCAAGTAGGCTCCGCCAAAGCGGCCGTGTGCCGCTCAAAGCGTATAAGCCCTAGTCCTGGTTTTAGATGGGACGCTAAACAGACCTGACACGACGGCCCTCCGACGAGACAGGAGGTTTGCGCAGGCCCAATTAGCCGCCTATAAAAACAACCATTACGAACGACATAGAAGATAATACGACTCAATACAATAGGCGATGAATATAGGATCACGATTGGAAGCTTGGAACATGGAACTTCAAGTCGCTAGGCTTCGCAGGTTGCGACAGGAATTACATGCCCGCAACTTCGACGGCGTAGCGCTGCAGGAAATCTGCTGGACAGGACGAAAAGTGTGGAAAAGCAGGCATCGAGCGGCTACCTTCTACCAAAGCTGTGGCATCACCAACGAGCAGGGAACCGGCTTTATAGTGCTGGGCAAGATGCGCCAACGCGTGACTGGATGGCAGCCAATCAACGCAAGGATGTGGATAAAAGCTAAGGATAAAAGGCCGTTTCTTCAACTATAGCATCATCAACGTGCACTGCTCACACGAAGGGAGACCCGACGACGAGAAAGAAGCGTTCTACGCACAGCTGAAGCAGATATACGATGGATGCCCACTGCGGGACGTCGAAATCGTCATCGGCGACATGAACGCTCAGGTAGGAGCGAGGGTAGGAGGGGAGAAAATGTATAGACCGATCTTCGGACCGGATAGTCTGCATACCGCATCGAACAACAACGGCTAACGATGCATAAACTTTGCAGCCTCCCGCGGAATGGTAGACCGAAGCACTTTCTTCCCCCGCAAGAATATCCATAAGGCCACATGGAAATAACCTAATCAAAAAACGAAAAACCAAATCAACCACGCTCCAATCCACGGTAAATTATTTTCCGACATCACGAACGTACGCACTTACCGCAGTGCAAATATTGAATCCGACCACTACCTCGTTGCAGTATATCTGCGCTCAAAACTCTCGATGGTGTACAACACGCGTCCGAGTCGTCCGCCGCGGCTAAACATTGGGCGGCTACAAGACGGTAGACTAGCCCAAGGATACGCGCAGCAGCTGGAAGTGGCACTTCCAACGAAAGAGCAGCTAGGCGCGTCTCTTGAAGATGGCTGGAGAGATATTCGATCCGCCATTAGAAGAACCGCAGCCGCTGCACTTGGCACGGTGGCCCCGAATCAGAGAAACGACTGGTATGACGGCGAGTGTGAGCAGTTAGTGGAAGATACGAATGCAGCATGGACGAGATTGTTGCAACACCGCACGAGGGCGAACGAGGCACGATACAAACGGGCGCGGAACACACAAAACTCGATTTTTCGGAGGAAAAAGCACCAGCAGGAAGATCGAGACCGTGAAGAGACGGAGCAACTGTACCGCGCTAATAACGCACGAAAGCTCTATGAGAAGTTAAACCGTTCACGTAAGGGCCACGTACCACAGCCCGATATGTGTAAGGACATAAACGGGAACCTTCTTACGAACGAGCATGAGGTGATCCAAAGGTGGCGGCAGCACTACGAAGAGCACCTGAATGGCGATGTGGCAGACAACGGTGGTGGTATGGTAATGAACCTAGGAGCACGCGCGCAGGACATACGACTTCCGGCTCTGAATCTGCAGGAAATCCAGGAAGAGATCGGCCGACTGAAAACAAATTAAGCCCCTGGAGTTAACCTTTGCAGAAATGCCGCGAATACAACGTACCCACTCATCTTCTATTTATCGACTTCAAAGCCGTATATCCATATGATACAATCGATCGGGACCAGCTATGGCAGCTAATGCACGAAAACGGATTTCCGGATACACTGATAAGGTTGACCAAGGCAACGATGGATCGGGTGATGTGCGTAGTTCGAGTTTCAGGGGCATTCTCAAGTCCCTTCGAAACGCGCAGAGGGGCACGGCAAGGTGATGGTCTTTCGTGTCTGCTATTCAACATCGTTTTGGAGGGAGTAATACGAAGGGCAGGGATTGACACGAGTGGTACGATTTTTACGAAGTCCATTAAGCTATTTGGTTTCGCCGACGATATTGATATTGTGGCACGTAACTTTGAGAAGATAGAGGAAGCCTACATCAGACGTATTGGACTAGTCATTAACACGTCGAAAACGAAGTACATGATATGAAGAGGCTCAAGTGAGAACAATGTAAGCCACCAGTCACGAGTTTGTATCGGTGGTGACGAAATCGAGGTGGTTGAAGAATTCGTGTACTTGGGCTCACTGATGACCTCCGATAACAATACCAGCAGAGAAATTCGGAGACGCATCATGGCAGGAAATCGTACGTAGGTACGTACTTTGAACTCCGCAAAATGCTCCGATCGAATAGAGTTTGCCGCCGTACCAAACTATCTACAACACGCTTATTAGACCGGTAGTTCTCTACGGACACGAGACCTGGACGATGCTCGTGTAGGACCAACGCGCACTGGGAGTTTTCGAAAGGAAAGTGCTGCGTACCATCAATGGTGGGGTACAGATCATGGCGGACGGTACGTGGAGGAGGCGAATGAACCACGAGTTGCATCAGGTGTTGGGAGAACCATCCATCGTTCACACCGTGAAAATCGGAAGAGTACGGTGAGCCGGGCACGTAGCCAGAATGTCGGACAGTAATTCGGTGAAAATGGTTCTCGACAACGATCCGACGGGAACAAGGAGGCGAGGTGCACAGCGGGCAAGGTGGATCGATGAAGTGGAGGACGATTTGCGGACCCTCCGCAGACTGCGTGGTTGGCTACGTGCATGGACCGAGCTGAATGGAGAAGACTTTTATGTGCAGCACAGGCCACTCCGGCCTTAGTCTGGTGATAAATAAGCATGTCTAAAAGTAAATTTAAATAAAATTTTAAAATTCCTCATTTTTTTATGCATTAAGGATTTTATTATTGGCTAATATCAAAAACTTTTCCAATACTGAATAATTGAACAAACAATAGTCGAAGTACCCTGCCTAAGGCCGGTTTTGATCATTAGAAGGCTAAGGAAAACTAGTTTTAGGAAAAAATGTCAATAGACAAATGCGTAAAAAGAGCAATAGGGTGGGATTATTGATTTCCCTCGGTCTCGCCCGAGTGTCCGGTGTGCGCAGATTTAGAGGAAACAGCGGAACACGTGTTGTTCGTGTGCCCATGTTTTCGCACAATGCGTGACCACATGCTTGCCACATGTGGTCTGGACACTACCCAGGACAACCTAGTCCGGAGGATGTGTAAATATGAAGTTGGCTGGAACGCCGTTTTATCGGCTATCGTCCAAATCGTCTCGTAGCTACATACAGAAGGTGGCGCATGGACTCGAGGAATGGCTAGTTCAGAAGCAAATAAGAGGTGGTCCAAGGGTTCGGAGTCGGCTTCATGGGTCATATCGGTGCCTTGTGGTCGAACTCGATCCTTTTATCGAACAAGTGGCCGCGCGAAGAACAACATGGTATCATCGTTTTCGCGGCGTCGGTCCACCGGGGGGATTCCGAGCCCGAGGACGGAAAGGGGTGCTCGTCAAGGCTGGGGCAGGCGTAGGCACCGCGTCGGCAAGTCCCTCTGTGTGTTGGCTATCGTAGAGAAGTCAATTTGGGGTGCACGTGGCATCATCATTCTTGATACCACCACCTTGATACCTGGTAAGGCCACCTGGAAAGCCGGCAATGCGCTGGAACGATACCATGGTGTTCTTCTAAAAAAGCGAGTCATGATGTTCGATGCTGCAAGGACACGCAGCTAACTTCGAGGGTGCGTTGTGCACTGGCCCCCCTTCGAAGCATTACTTTCTGGTTGTACCGAAGGGACGATGGGCTTGGCGGCAATGGAATCGGTTTAGCGGGTCGGGGATGTAGTCCTGCCTCCTTGTTTGCTTTTGGAGGTGGTCCCTAACCCCGCACTTCCTGGACGTCCGACCCAGGATGTCTGTTGAGCAGATTCCCCCTCCATTGCTATGAAAAAAATACACACACACATACATACCTACGGACAGACAGACATGTGCTCAGTTCGTTGAGCTGAGTCGATTGGTATACAACACTATGGGTCTCCGGGCCTTCTATACAAATTTCATTCTTGGAGTGAAATGATAGCCTTTCGGTACAGCTTTGTTGTACGAGAAAGGCAAAAAGAGGATTTTTTTAATTTCTGTTGTTTAACCTTCAAATGTTGACTTTAACAAAAAAAAGTTGTGTATTTCAGTGTTTTATGCATAAATCGTGCCGGGTAGATTTCTTTATTTAAGCTATGGGAATTTAAAATATTGGAAATTTCTTCGACTTATGGCAGCAAGTTCAAAATTCTCCTACTAGGGGGTCAACTATTTTGGTTACTTTACTATACATGGGCATCATTGCATTCTTCCAAATTCTAATAATACAAGTAGCAAGATTAGAATTTTAAATAACCTAAGGTGTTAAATTATTTACAATCTTGATATCGAAGTATACAGCCATTATCGCGCTTTGTCAGGGTGACAATAAAATATGCATAAACTCAGCATGCTGGCTAGTATAGCCACCAGTGGTGTTACTCTCGAAAGATATCCATTTCCAGCCCCGGCTAGATTTCCGGCTATCACACCTCGTGCTTCGTCATCTGTCAAGTAAGAGAGTTCATTAGCCAACTAATTTAGGATGGATTTGAGCAACTTACCGTCCAAAATTTGAACGATGGTACTGGCAGCGCCATATAATTCCGGAGCGCACGTGTAATTGCCAGAGTCGTCAAAGTCGACGTTTCGTATCACGTGGTAGGATGTGATACTGTTCAAATGCGTTTTATCCCTCTTGCGCAACGAGTCGTAGGAAACGATCTGAAAAGAAGTTTTTTTTTCCCAAATTTGAGTTTTGAATTACATATATTTTAAGATTTTTAGTTGGTTTCGTTACATCATTCTGGTGATACCATATAACATGATTCGGCCGACGATCGTAGTTGTGATTTATGATGCACGTTAGGTTAAGATTTTCACCTTTGTATGCATATATCATAGTTCCTTCCACGATTTGCGTAGTTGCTGTTAAATATAAGTAATCTAAAATAGATAATAATAATAAGAATTAGTATACTCATCACGAGTTAATAAAATCACTAAATGATCTTGAGTTAATGAAACAAACAAATTACAGGAATTTATCTATTAATTACGTAGCACAATAATTTCATACCATTTCTATACCCCTCAGCCCCTATGTGACACATCAATCAGACGGTTTCAAAATAATTCTTCAAAACTTTTCAACAATGTTTGTATTATCTACAGAAGACAAAGACAATGCTACGTTCAATTATATTTGCAACCGTGAGATATTTGTTGTGAACTTGAACAAACTGCGACTATTTACATATTTCCTCTAAAGCGAAATTGTAGTCATGTTAACAGATGGGTGTGTTTATCTATAGACCAGAGTCAATTATATAGAGTTGCGCAAAGAGTGAAGCCAAATCTACCTATTGAACTGTCAAACCGTCTACCTATCGAGCAAAGTAAACAAATGCTAGTTGGTAAGGCGGAAGTATTGTTATCGCCTAATGATTATTATGGCAAATTAAAACACAAGAAGTAAAATATATTAGGTTTGTTTTAGAAGCAGCGTAAAACACTTCAATATACCCCCTAATAAAGTAGCAACAAGAAACTAACTTCTTCGCCCTCTGTAGGAAGCCTGATTTTCGAATTTGAAAGCCTTAGAAGTGAACACTCCCATGAAGTCACTTGGAGGGTTGAACAAAAATGCAAGTTGCCATCATAATAACATGAGCATCATTCAGCATCAGTGTAAGCAGATCCTCTTTGCGCAACTCTATATATAGACTCTGCTATAGACCAAAAACATTATTGTGTGGGTGTGAAAGAGCTCTTAAAATCGTGTATGGATTGTAACACTTTAGCTATATTCCCTTTCTCCTCTAAGCGCTACGTAATAAATTGACGCTCCCTAACTCATATATAATTGACTGTCCCTTATCTAAAAAGTGAGTTTTCTATTGTATATGGGCAGATCGGATAAATCGTGAATTATACGAATAGAATAATTTTGGACGTGAGATTCCCCGGGAACATAACGCATATTCCAAACACATGCGTTTAGTATCTTAAGGTTACGAGATTGGTCAAAGTTCTCCCGTCTTATGTTTATTTAATATCATGTATCACGTAATGAAGTTAGTAATCTAAACAGGCGTATAAGCGCCCAAAATCAAATCTATCAATGATATACGAAAAAAAAACGCGAATTAAGTTGAAATGAAATAGCCTTATAAACGAGAGTGTTCGAAGTATGAGTCATCACGAGCAAAATTTGAAAACATAATGAGTGCATATACAGGGTGTCGACTACCTGGAAAAACCTGGAAAGTCAGGGAATTTCAATTTGGACCTGGAATGTCAGGGAAAGTCAGGGAATTTTGATTGAGGTCAGGGAAAAAATCACAAAACTGTAATAATAAAAATTCATATTGATTTAAAAAAAAATCAAGCTGTGAAGCATATTTTATTTTTTCGTGTGACCCGTTGGCAGTCTCTAGACTAAAAGTCTACTTCGGGCATATTCCATGTTCCTCATGGTAATCTAATTTGCCTCTATTAATCTATTTTAGATCAATAACAGAGGTTGCTCAAATGGTCACTGTTCAGGTCTGATCCAAATAGCTTTTATGAAACGTCTCCCCTTATAGTTTATCATTTAAATTTAAAAAATCACATGAATAAAGAAAAAACAACATATTCAGTTTTAGTGTTTTTGTGTCAGAGTAATTTTTAAATTTTTTGCAGTTTCTTCATTAGTGGCGTGCAAGTCATGTTCCCATCAAACAAAAGAAGTACTAAAAATTCGGTCAAATATTTAATCATCAACCGAGAGAGCTAGTCGTAATGTAATTATGTTGATGTGATTGTAGGAAATACGATATATCACAATTAATTTAAATTGCTGACTATATTGCAAGTAATCGACTCCAATGAAAAACCAATAATATCCCATTATCTTTTGATGTAAAATGATCGCCTAAATGTATGAAAATTATCTAGTGGAAGCAATCGAAACTGAATCGAAATGCCTAAATGGGCCATAGTTCAGAACCGTTCAACAAACAATCATCAAAAAATTTCAACCTACAACCAAAAACTTGATATTTTAAGGCTTATTTCAAGAAAACGTCGAATACTACGATTGAAAGTGCCACAAACAAGATTCTGTAGATAATGTTTAAAAACCATTTCATGAACTTCCATTTGATGATAGGCTTATAAAGACATTGGCACTTAGGTGGTCAAATTATTGAGCATGTTGAGAGAATGATAGTGGATAAAAGCATAATATGGTCTACCGCATGTAAGTAGGTGGTGATGGTAAAACCACAGACAAACAGACATAACACTTATGAAATTCTCATCGTTCACTGATTTACTGGTCAATTTGAAAAAATCACGAATCAGATGGCGGTAGTGGGAAAACTCGAGCAAATCGGATGCGCGTGCCACGAGTGATCGATTGGTCAATTAATGATTAGACCAATCGATCACTCGTGGCACGCGCATCCGATTTGCTCGAGTTTTCCCACTACCGCCATCTGATTCGTGGTTTGCCCAACTTAGTGAAAACAACAGATGTCGTTAGTGTGTGTACGACGATGAATTTGATGAGTCAATGTTCAATGTGTTATGTCTGTTTGTCAGTGGTAAAACGTTACTCCATACTCCACAATCATAGACGCTCTCCTAGAAAATTTAAAGTAATTTGATATAAATTGACAGAATCAAGAAATACACATCAATCAGGTTTCAAAATAATTCTTCAAAACTTTTCAACAATGTTTGTATTATCTACAGAAGACAAAGACAATGCTATGTTCAATTATATTTGCAACCGTGAGATATTTGTTGTGAACTTGAACAAACTGCGACTATTTGCATATTTCCTCTAAAGCGAAATTGTAGTCATGTTAACAGATGGGTGTGTTTATCTATAGACCAAAAACATTATTGTGTGGGTGTGAAAGAGCTCTTACATTCTTGTGTACAATTTGCTTAATGTTTGCTACTCACTACAGCGTGTTCGGCACTCACCTCGAGTGCGATCGTAGCAGGCTCGTCCAGGTAGCAAGTCAGTCTGTCATATTCGACAGCAAACCAGCGGACAGGTAAGACGCGTTGCATCTGGATAGGTGGTTCCTTTCCAGCTCATTTCCGATTCTCACAATTATTAAAAACCGGCAATGTTTCAGTATCACATTCGCTGCTTTGATTTTTTGTAGATTTATTAGAGTGATTTTGTGTGTATAAAATAAGTTCATCACTAAACGTTACTATTGATGTTTACAAAACCATTTTATCAGGAAATATTCTGGTTGATGTTTGAGAATTTTGTTCACAAATTACTGCAGTGAGATACACTGGTTTCTGTTCGATTAACATTTTCCCATTTTTTAATTCATCCTAAATGTTTAACGCATAATAATAACTGTGGGGAATAAAGTGAGTCTGAAAATGCATTTGCATTTGTTGGTTACATTGATGGATAAAGTGGAACGTATTTGTTATTTCATGATAAAAATAATGTAATAAACTAAAATATTTCAAAATGACATTAATAGACATTAATTCACATCGTCAATCGTAGTTGGCATTTGAAATGCCAGCATACTAAGAAGCTAATGAGAAGAAATTTGAAATTCAATCTCAGTAGGCTGACAGGAATTCTAGATGATTCGATCGGTGAAAATAACGATCATTCAGTGTTATGTTTTGAGGCGTGAATATGCGAATTATCCTTCGGTGTTCCGCACTTGTTTTCGTTGGTAAAAGCATTGGCGTAACTAATGGAAAATTCTAGGGAGGGCTAATTTTTTTTAAATTTTTCTACTTTTCCACTCAAAACAATCAAGTTATCGTTTTCGCTCAATGCTCAAAACAAATAATATATATTGTTCGTAAGTTGCCCGACCAAACAAACATGGACCTATTAAGGTCACTCCTGACGGAATCCAAGTTTAAAAGGCTCGCGTTTTCGAGGCACACCACTCGATTCAGAGGCGGCGCACAACTGTCATTTTGTTGATTTAGCTTTGCTGCGTCGCAGCATGCGTGAAATAATAAAAATGACAGTTGTGCGTTGCTTCCGTACCGAGTGGTGTGCCCCTAACGCGAGCACTTTAAACTTGGATTCCGTCAGGAGGACTTAACATATAACACATCCATTGACGACTTGAACATTATAAATTATGGTCCACGGACCACGACACTCAGCCTATAAAAAAAATAGAAATGTCGTGAGAAAATCATAGGAGCCTTAGAAAAGCAAAATGAGTTCTTTCTCACTTACATTTCAATTACCTCTCTTAAAATAAATAAACCTAGCTTGTTTACTGAAAATTGAAAATTTTCAAGAAATAGCAGCATTACGAAATCCCTAAACACTTTACCAGGCAAATCGAAAATGCCTGAATTTGATACATGCATATGAAACGTTGTATCACATTTTTTATCCTGCAGCCTTATAGGTCTATTTTACAAAGCGTGAGATCATAATTGTTTTCCTCAAAACTTCAAGAAAACTTGAAAATTTTAAAATATTGCTCATTTGCTGAGAAACTTCATTTTTTTAACTACACAGTAAACAATATATTATGTATCTGATTCTGTTATAAATTTTTAATCTTTGTGACAAAACTGTAACATAATTTAATTTTTTTTTGGTTTAAAGTAGTGTCATTTTTTATATAAATTTAGATATCTTAACAATATCCTGCATCAAATTTCTAGCAAATTTTGTTGAAGAAATTTAAAACATAATAACATATGTTAAAATAATTTTGATTGGTATTTGTGGTATTTTGGTATTTATCATGAGGTATAGCCCCCGAATCAGTTCATTATCGTAACAGATTCCGAAAAACGTCTCTCACGATATGCTACCTATCAAGAGGGACATGATAAGTAAAAGATTTTGATATTCTCCTTTGGATTCAAACCCTGTGGTTTTCACAAAAAAATATTGTTTGGACGTGAATTTGCAAATCGCAAAGTGGCCCTGAATTATTCGAAATTCAAAACCCCTGATAAATAGATTCAACAGATAGTTACGCTCAGACAGCTAGATATGTACAATACTTATGCAAAGTAGCAAACATTCTAAGGGGGGGGGGGGGGCTATTTGGATCCTAGGTGGGGCTATAGCCCCCCTAGCCCCCCTGTAGTTACGCCAATGGGTAAAAGGCAAATCGGGAGGCGGGTTTGGTTGGCTACGACAATGACGTAGTCGTTGCTCCCTACAAGGTAAGGAACGTCAGCAGTAAAAGAAAAGCTGAATGAGGCAAAAAAATATGGTAAGCCTCCGACGTGAAAAATATGGCAAAAGAAATGATAAGCTATGATTGGTGAAGGGTAAAAAACAAGGTAAACCCTAAACGAGATATGGCAAAAAATAGTGGTAAGCCTCAGTTTGAAAAAATGGCAAAAAATAATGGTAAGCCATGCTATATAAAAGGCAAAAAAATAATGGTAAGCCTAAGTTGGAAAAGAGAACGGTAAAAAAAAGATAAGCCATGATATGCTAAGGGCATATAGAAAGAGAGAGAGAACGCGAGAAAATAACATGGCAAAAAAAATTAAGAAAAGTCATAAAAAAATTACATCGGATTTGGATTGGATATAGATTTGATTTGGATTGGATTTGATTTGGATTGGATTTGGAATGGATTTGGATTGGATTTGGATTGGATTTAGATTGGATTTGGATTGGATTTGGATTGGATTTGGATTGGATTTGGATTGGATTTGGATTGGATTTGGATTGGATTTGGATTGGATTTGGATTGGATTTGGATTGGATTTGGAATGGATTTGGATTGGATTTGAATTGGATTTGGATTGGATTTGGATTGGATTTGGATTGGATTGGATTTGGATTGGATTGATTTGAATTGGTTTGGATTTCATTGGTTGGATTGGATCTAGATTGTATTTGGATTGGTTTGGATTGGATTTGGATTGGTTTGGATTGGTTGGATTGGTTGGATTAGATATGGTTTGGATTGGTTTGGTTGGTTTGGATTGGATTGGATTGGTTTGGATTGGTTTGGATTGGTTGGATTGGTTTGGATTGGTTTGGATTGGATCTGGATTGGATTGGATTGGATTGGATTGGTTTGGATTAGATATGGATTTGGATTGGTTTGGATTTGGATTGGATTGGATTGGTTGGATTTGGATTGGTTTGGATTGGTTTGGATTGAATTTTGATTGGTTTGGATTGGATCTGGATTGGTTTGGATTGGTTTGGATTAGATATGGATTTGGATTGGTTTGGTTTGGTTTGGATTGGATTGGATTGGTTTGGATTGATTTGGATTGGATTTGGATTGGATTTTGATTGGATTTGGATTGGATTTAGATTGGATTTGAATAGGATTTGGATTTGGATTGGATTTGGATTGAATTTGGATTGGATTTGGATTGGATTTGGATTGGATTCGGATTAGATTTGGATTGGATGTTGATTGTATTTGCATGGGATTTTGATTAGATTGGATTTGTGTAGAAGGTGGATGTGATTTGGGTTAGATTGGTTTAGTTAATGGCTTAGTAAATCAATAGTTTAACAGAATTATCTGAGCAGTTTAAGGACAGCGCCAATGCTTTAGAGCCACAGATAATAAATTCACAGCTGTTATTGATATATAAACAACTGCGCCGGTATGAAATAAAGAATTCAATTAAATTCATGTTTTCGTATTAACAGCTCCAAAAAAAATCCTAACAAAAAAAAGAAAGAGTAGAGACAGTGAATATTGTGGGGAATAAAGTGAGTCTGAAAAATGCATTTGCATTTGTTGGTTACATTGATGGATAAAGTGGAACGTATTTGTTATTTCATGATAAAAATAATGTAATAAACTAAAATATTTCAAAATGACATTAATAGACATTAATTCACATCGTCAATCGTAGTTGGCATTTGAAATGCCAGCATACTAAAGCTAATGAGAAGAAATTTGAAATTCAATCTCAGTAGGCTGACAGAATTCTAGATGATTCGATCGGTGAACATAAACGACCATTCAGTGTTATGTTTTTGAGGCGTGAACATGCAATTATCCTTCGGTGTTCCGCACTTGTTTTCGTTGGTAAAAGGCAAATCGGAAGACGGATTTGCTTGGCTACGACAATAACCATGTAATTTTTCTTTGAATTATTTAGATTTTTTTAAATATGTTGCAAAGATTTTGGTTGCAAATTGTAGTCGCACGATCAAAATTACCAGCGAAAAAAATCGTTTAAAAACAGAATCCTGTGTACTTTGGAATATCTTCTGAAGATAATTATAATTATTTCTTTCTCAAAATTTTCCAAATTACTTCAAAATTCTCCCTGAAAAATAAATAATGTTCGGTAGTTTTTATTTAAAAAAAATAATTTCAAAAAACTTAATAGACTGTACGGTGTTTACTCAAATTAGAATGTATTTGTGGGGGGATTTATACAAAAAGTATGCCAAGGAATCTTCAAACATTTTTTCAGTTGTTGAAAAAGTTTAACATCGAGTTGATAGTAATTGAACTTTCTGTAAAAAAAACAATGCTGTTAATCCAAAACGTTTGATCCACTTTGGAAGTTTTGGCAAATAACTAAAACTCGATAAAATAATGTAGGAATAGATGTAGCTTTTTTTTTGTCTTTATTAGCGAGACTTTCAGCCCTATGGGTTGGCTCCTCTCGAGATGTAGCTCTCCCTAGCATTTGAGGCTAGTTATGTCACTTCTTCTCAGAAGGACCTGAGCATATTCAAACTAGAGGCCTGAATAAGAGAAACGCGGATAGGTATGTGCCGCCAATCGAACCGTCAAAAAACAGCAGCCAATCGAGCAGGAGACCTGTCAAGCAGCCAAAATGTTGGCTCAAATACTGAAAACGGCTAAATTTGATTTTATGCCGTTTTTAAATAAACAAATTTGAATGGATTTTTTATTAGTTTACAATAATTTATGCAAGTTATTTAAATATTATGAAATTAAATTGCATTGTTTATTGGATTCTATTGTTATGTGATGAGGAGACATTAAATAACGGATTGTGAGATTTTACCTACATAAACCATTTCTTCCTTTTCACGTGTTGTTCTTTGATGAAGAATATTGAATGCAGTGTTGGCAGAGTCATATTTTCTATCCGCGTTTCTCTTATTCAGGCCTCTATTCTTCATCAAAGAGCAACACATGAAAAGAGAGAAATGGTTTATGTAGATAAAATCTCACAATCCGCTATTTAATGTGTCCACATCACATGACAATAGAATACAATAAACAATGCAATTTAATTTCATAATCTAGAAATTACTTGCATATATTATTGTAAACTAATGTAAAATGCATTCAAATTTGTTTATTTAAAAACGGCATTAAATCAAATTTAGCCGTTTTCAGTATTTGTGCCAACATTTTGGCTGCTTGACAGGTCTCCTGCTCGATTGGCTGCTGTTTTTTGACGGTTCGATTGGCGGCACATACCTATCCGCGTTTCTCTTATTCAGGCCTCTAATTCAAACCAATATATTTAAAGTATCCCAGTGATTATAATGTTTTCCTGGACTTATTGTAAGTGCTGAATAGATTTGTGTGAGATTGTAGGAATTGAATTCTTGAATATCTGTGATATTGCAAGCAGTAAAAGCCCCAAACGCAATACAACGGAACGGCGACGGAAACGGAAAATTTGACAGTTAGCCCATATATTTTCTGTCAAATTTGCCGTTTCCGTCGCCGTTCCGTTGTATTGCGTTTGAGGCTTAAGTGACGATTATCAGAAATCCATACACCCCACAGAAAGTTAATAAGCATTCTTATTCCGTAAATATACTTCAGAGAAGGTTTTTTGGCGTTCCTGATAATACCCGCAAATCCGTAAACATTTTTTCACGGAATTTAAAGGATTTCTAGAAGCTTCCACGATTGTTTGGAAAGAGTTCCAAAGTCTTGTCAAAAGATAAGATAGGTACAAGATTTCACATAAATTTCCAGAAAGAATGTGAAAACTTCAACGATTTGAAAAAGTAGCCGTGGAGGTCTATTGCGATTCTAAAGAAACCGTGAGAATTCCCGAAGGTTGATGAGGGCACCAGAAAGTTTATAACATTATTTGGAGCCAATTTTGGAGAGATGTGTGTAATGCTGAATTATAATAGCCTTTCGGGAGCTCTGCGCATTTACTAGAATCTTTGTGAACGACCAGAATTACCTACCATTTATTACAAAACCTTAATGTTCTGCTTCTACAAGTGAATAAGCTTCCAATAACTCAGGAACTCGTTTGGCCTTCAAGGATTTAAACATGCAGGGATTTTCATATGCTTAAGAATTTGAAAAAAATCATACCTGGAATTTTTCGAGAAATGACTGGAAAGTCAGGGAATTTTATTTTCAAATTTGAGTCGACACCCTGATATAGAAAACATTTTGATTTTGACATAAAATTGAAATCATAATTTGTTTTCAAATATGAATCATCATGATTGATTACATATTTCGATAGATTAAATTGTATGATCTAACATCAAACTGAGTACTTATTAGCCAATACCAACATTATAGGTTACGATTAGTTCTCATCGATAGCAGGAATAGTTTTCGATTTGATGTCACAGAAAGATTTTTCTGCTATACAATAAAACGTTTAACCGTTAAAACGACCAAAAAATATCAAATTAAGTAATCATAACCGGCGAATCCCCAACATCAAGACATGTTATCACTTTGCTCTCAAGTTTTGCTCGGGATATTCGGGATTTTAATCAAAAGCGTAACTGACGACCTAAAATTTGTGACATACGTGCCATAATTCAAAACCGACTAACGATCAAATACATTGGAAAATGAAACATTTGCGGTTATATTTTTTCCAGATCACAGGTTTAAAATTAATAACTGATAAATTTCTAAAAAAAATATTCCTCTTACCTCTATCCGAATACATCCGGTTATAAATGTCTCCGCTGTTGTAACTATTGCCACTGGAATTATTACGTTTCGCTTCTGATAGACTCGGTAGACTGGTCGGCACTGGTATGTCGTACAGAATGTCGTCTTGTCTTCGTACGAGATCGGAATCATCTGGAAATAATCGAGAAGAGTAAAATCATCCGTTCAGTTTACGCGTTTGGCAAGTCATTAATGTGGCAGAGGCAATAAATCAAATCTTCCGCCATACCGCCCTAGAGACGATCAAAATATTGGATGAAAAACTAAAGGCCGAACGGCAAAGAGGAGAGATCGTTTACACACCAATTATTAGTCGGTTGATTTCCTAAGCAATAATTCACGCGCCGATTATTGGAACGACTCGAAGTCAAATGGGTTTCCTAAATATAAAGTGAACCGTTCAACATGTTTATGAATTAACGATGACATCAAGACATCTATCTGTAGTGGAGGATGATGCAAACCCACCAAAGGTGTCAACGGTTATGTAAATTAACCAGTTAATAACTCCGACTACCGTATTTATAAAGCTATGAGTGTCAAAATAAACGTCGACTTGAGGGCAAACATAACGCCTCCGCATATGTTGGGCATACGGCTGAGTGCCTCCGGTATGTGTGACATTTATCTTTTCTTTCGTTGCCTTCCTCAAAGTGGTTTGGAGTCGATCCAGAATGTCTAAACTGAAATAATACATGACGTACTGCCAACCATCCAGAAGATTTTTTCCACGTCTTATGTTGTTATGTTCATATCAGGTTTGAAAAGTTTATTTTAATTCAAAATCTGTTTGCATTATAATTACTTCAATCTGTTCTGAAAAAAGAACTCAAAATAAACCACCAAGTAGTGGCACTGCCTTTCTCGCATTTAGCCAAAAACGAATCTTTATGGGTTGGTTCATCATTCTCTTCATAACTTTCGAACGCAATGACCAAGAATGAACACGAAAGCCGATTGCTCCACTCCCGTCATTTTTTTTTGGAACAGTGAAAGCCAAAGGGGCCCTCCTTAGCCTAGCGGTAAGATGTGTGACTTAAAGCAAGACCATGCTGAGGGTCGCTGGGTTAGATTCCCAGGTTTCTAATCCAAGTTACCTAGACCGGTACCTAGGCAATTTTCGGTTTGGAAATTCTCTCGACTTCCCTGGGCATAAAAGTATCATTGTATCAAAGTATCAAAGTATCAGCCGCATGATATATGAATGCAAAAATAGTAACTTAGTTAGAAACCTCGTAGTCAATAAATGTGGAAGTGCTGAATGAACACTAAGCAGCGGGGCGGCAATGTCCCAGTAGGAGATATAATGCCAATAATAATAATAATAATGGATGCGACGTCTGGAGACCCGCATAGCTACACTGCGGTCAAAGGTTGGTCGATTAACACAGTACAAGCAGGGGAATCGATCAACCAGGCTAGTTCGGAATGTTGCTGAAATTGTGAAACCAACAGAACTCCGTGATCTCACCGAGGCGAACATAACTGAGATCCTTGACACCCATGTACAGCGGTTGAGTGCTCTTGCTAAACGACTGCGACGTCATGGAGAATGTTCGAAGAGAAAGGTGCAAAATCGAATGTTCAACATCAACGAAAGGGAGTTCCACAACCACATCCGAAACGACAAAGCCGACTTTGGCGAGGGCCTTCCGGAGATTGGAGAAGTCACGCAGTTTTGGTCCAATCTATGGGAGAACCCCGTCATACACAATGGCGATGGGGTGTGGATGGCAGAAGAAGAGCGATATTGTGGTGGAATTGGAGACATGACCGCTATCAACGTGACCGCCCAAGACATACGTGAGGCTACCCGGTATACCAGGAATTGGGCTGCACCAGGACCCGATTTTGTGCATAATTTCTGGTATAAAAAACTCACAACGGTCCACGGGCGGATGGCGGAATGCTTCAACACGGTACTAGATAACCCCGGGCAGCTACCGGAATTCATCACTAGGGGTGTCACTTATCTTCTGCCGAAGGATCGGAACACTTTGAACCCAGCCAAGTACAGACCAATAACGTGCCTTTCGAGTCTGTACAAAGTGCTGTCATCGGTAATAGCGAGGAGGGTGCAGAACCATTGCGACGTCAACAACCTGATGACCGAGGAACAAAAACGCTACACACGAGGCTACAAGGATCAGGTCATCATTGATGCAGTCGTTGTTGGGCAGGTCACCCACAAGCAAAGAAAACCTGAGCATGGCGTATATCGACTATAAAAAGTACTCAGTACCTCACTCGTACCTTCTTAAGATACTGCAGTTGTATAAGATAGATGATAACGTCATCAGGCTAATGCAGCACGCTATGGGGATGTGGAGCACATCGCTACACATTACCGACGGAGAAAAGGTGTTACGGTCCAGGACTCTCAGCATCAGGAGGGGCATATTCCAAGGCGATACCTTTAGTCCTCTATGGTTTTGCCTTGCCATGAACCCTCTTAGCAGAGCACTCAACCAACACAACTATGGCTATCATTTGAAGAGTGGGGAAAGGAGTACAAACATTACCCACACCTTCTTTATGGACGACTTGAAGCTGTTTGCGGAATCTGTGGAGAAGCTGCACCAATTTCTGCGGCTTGTAACGGTATTCAGCAACGACATCCGGATGGAGTTTGGTATCGATAAATGTCGATCCATACATCTACACCGGGGTCACCTGGTGGATGCCGACAGTTTCCGCGTCAACGAACAGGAGGAGATTCGAAACATGGTTGAAGGCGAAACGTACAAGTTCCTCAAGAAAGAGCTGCAGGAAAAGTTCTTGCATCGTGTCAACGGTATTTTGAAGAGCCTCTTGTCGGCCGGCAACAAGGTGAAGGCGATAAACACGTTTTCTGTGCCCTTGTTGACATACAGTTTCGGGGTGGTGAAGTGGACCAAGACTGACTTGGAGGCGTTAGAACGAGCAGTACGAGTGGCGTTCACTAAGCATCGCATGCGCCATCCAAAATCGTCCATTGAGAGAGTCACCCTGCCACGTACAGTAGGAGGAAGAGGCGTCACCGATATACAGACACTATGTGTTTCCCAGATCCAGTAGTTGCGAAGACACTTCGAGGAAAGCCAGAACCGCCATGAAATCTATCGCGCTGTGTATGAAGCTGACCACGGATTCAGTGCCCTGCATCTGGCGCAGGAGGACTATCAGCTGAATTGCGACATCAAATCTGTCGACGAGATGATCGCATCGTGGAAGCAGAAGGAGTTACATGGGACGCACCCCCATCAACTGGAGCTGGAATATATCGACAAAGCGGCGTCGAATACGTGGCTGGTGCGGGGTGAACTCTTCTCGGAAACAGAAGGATTCATGGTAGCCATTCAGGACCGGGTAATTGCGACGAAGAACTATCGGCACTATATATTGCACGAAAACGTGGAGGACCGCTGCAGGAAGTGCAATTCAGTAGGAGAGACGATCGAACATATCGTGTCCGGGTGTTCAGCCTTAGCTGATTCAGCCTATCTCGGTCGTCATAACGAAGTAGCCAAGATTGTGCACCAACAGCTTGCTTTAAAGCACAACTTGGTTAACCAGTTTGTCGCCTACTACAAATATGTGCCTGTCCGGTTCTGGAAAATAGTTTTTGTGAAGCTGTATTGGGAACGCGAGATCATAACGGATGTCCTCATTCGTGCCAATCGGCCCGATATTGTGGTCTACGACAAAAGGATGAAGCAGGTAACCCTCATCGACATTGCTGTACCGCTAGACCATAATGTCCAAACAACATTCTCCAACAAGATAACGAAGTACCACGACTTGGCGGAGGAGTTGAAGCAGATGTGGCACCTGGAGGACGTGCGTATAATTCCAGTTGTTATCTCAGCAACCGGAATCGTCCTGAAAATCTCTTCTGAGATCCTTAGGAGAGCTGGAACTATCTCATAACCTCCATAGCATCCAAAGACAGTGGTTCTTGGGACTTGCAGCATCGTAAGAAGATTCCTGAACCACCATAACTAATACATCCGGTGCAAACGTTTATTATAGGGTTTTAAGTCAACCGGCGAATGAGATCCACAGAGTCTAATCCCCGTTGGCATTCAGATTGCCCGGGGTAGGTGAAAATTCCCAGCACGCTTGCTGAGGAAGTGCCAAAACTCTATAATAATAATAATAATAATAATAAGAAAGCAAATTAAATCCATGGCGAAATTAATAGATAGATGTTAGTGCAATGAGCCCCCTGGTAGTGGACACTCAGTTCTCAGCCATAAAAAAAGCGATCAAACAAAAAAGTTAAAACTAAATTAATTAAATATTGACTGAGAACAATTTAATTAAAAATTAATGCAAGAAAGAGAGAACAATGGCTATGTACATAAATCAAAACAGGTTCATTTCATTTATTTAGTTAACATCTAAACAGATAACACTGAATCAACAATTTGACGCCACAATGCACGGTTCGAGGACGCGTATCTCCATTCTCGCATACGCCCCACGCTCGCCAAGTCGTTCTGCACCTGGTCTGCCCATCTCGCTCGCTGCGCTCCACGCCGTCTCGTACCTGCCGGATCGGAAGCGAACACCATCTTTGCAGGGTTGCTGTCCGGCATTCTTGCAACATGTCCTGCCCATCGTACCCGTCCGGCTTTAGCTACCTTCTGGATACTGGGTTCGCCGTAGAGTTGGGCGAGCTCATGGTTCATTCTTCGCCGCCACACACCGTCTTCTTGCACACCGCCAAAGATGGTCCTAAGCACCCGTCTCTCGAATACTCCGAGTGCTTGCAAGTCCTCCTCGAGCATTGTCCATGTTTCATGTCCGTAGAGGACTACCGGTCTTATTAACGTCTTGTACATGATACATTTGGTGCGGTGGCGAATCTTTTTCGACCGCAGTTTCTTCTGGAGCCCGTAGTAGGCCCGACTTCCACAGATGATGCGCCTTCGTATTTCACGACTAACGTTGTTGTCAGCCGTTAGCAAGGATCCGAGGTAGACGAATTCCTCGACCACCTCGAAGGTATCCCCGTCTATCGTAACACTGCTTCCAGGCGGGCCCTGTCGCGCTCGGTTCCACCCACAAGCATGTACTTTGTCTTTGACGCATTCACCACCAGTCCAACTTTTGTTGCTTCACGTTTCAGGCGGGTGTACAGTTCTGCCACCTTTGCAAATGTTCGGCCGACAATGTCCATGTCATCCGCGAAGCAAATAAATTGACTGGATCTGTTGAAAATCGTACCCCGGCTGTTACACCCGGCTCTCCGCATGACACCTTCTAGCGCAATGTTGAACAACAGGCACGAAAGTCCATCACCTTGTCTTAGTCCCCGGCGCGATTCGAACGAACTGGAGTGTTCGCCCGAAATCTTCACACAGTTTTGCACACCATCCACCGTTGCTTTGATCAGTCTGGTAAGCTTCCCAAGAAGCTGTTCTCGTCCATAATTTTCCATAGCTCTACGCGGTCTATACTGTCGTATGCCGCCTTGAAATCAACGAACAGATGGTGCGTTGGGACCTGGTATTCACGGCATTTTTGAAGGATTTGCCGTACAGTAAAGATCTGGTCCGTTGTCGAGCGGCCGTCAACGAAGCCGGCTTGATAACTTCCCACGAACTCGTTCACTAATGGTGACAGACGACGGAAGATGATCTGGGAAATCACTTTGTAGGCGGCATTAAGGATGGTGATCGCTCGAAAGTTCTCACACTCCAGTTTGTCGCCTTTCTTGTAGATGGGGCATATAACCCCTTCCTTCCACTCCTCCGGTAGCTGTTCGGTTTCCCAGATTCTGACTATCAGTTTGTGCAGGCAAGTGGCCAGCTTTTCCGGGCCCATCTTGATGAGCTCAGCTCCGATACCATCCTTACCAGCTGCTTTATTGGTCTTTAGCTGTTGAATGGCATCCTTAACTTCCCTCAAGGTGGGGCTAGTTGGCTTCCATCGTCCGCTGAACTGACGTAGTCATCTCCTTCGCTGTCTTGACTTTCACTGCCTGTGCTCTCAGCGCCATTCAGATGTTCCTCGTAGTGCTGCTTCCACCTTTCGATCACCACACGTTCGTCCGTCAAGATGCTCCCATCCTTATCCCGGCACATTTCGGCTCGCGGCACGAAGCCTTTGCGGGATGCGTTGAGCTTCTGATAGAACTTGCGTGTATCTTGAGAACAGCACAGCTGTTCCATCTCCTCGCACTCCGCTTCTTCCAGGCGGCGTTTCTTCTCCTGAAAAAGGCGGGTCTGCTGTCTCCGCTTCCGTCTATAACGTTCCACGTTCTGCCGGGTACCTTGCTGCAGCGCGACCGCCCGCGCTGCGTCCTTCTCCTCCAGAATCTGTCTGCACTCTTCGTCGAACCAATCGTTCCGTCGACTTCGACCCGTATACCCGACGTTGTTCTCCGCTGCGTCGTTAATGGCTGCTTTAACTGTACTCCAGCAGTCCTCAAGAAGGGCCCCATCGAGCTCACCCTCTTCCGGCAACGCTGCCTCGAGATGCTGCGCGTATGCAGTGGCGACATCAGGTTGCTTCAGTCGCTCTAGGTCGTACCGCGGCGGTCGTCGGTACCGAACATTGTTGATGACGGATAGTTTTGGGCGCAGTTTAACCATCACCAGATAGTGGTCAGAGTCGATGTTAGCGCCACGATATGTCCTGACGTCGATAATGTCGGAGAAGTGCCGTCCATCAATCAGAACGTGGTCGATTTGTGATTCTGTCTGCAGTGGTGATCTCCAGGTGTACCGATACGGGAGGCTGTGTTGGAAGTAGGTGCTACGAATGGCCATATATTCTTGGAGGCGGCGAAATCAATTAGTCGTAGGCCGTTTTCGTTCGTCAGCCGGTGAGCGCTGAACTTTCCAATAGTCGGTCTAAACTCCTCCTCTTGGCCAACCTGAGCGTTCAAATCTCCTATGATGATTTTGACGTCGTGTCTTGGGCAGCTATCGTACTCACGTTCCAGCTGCGCGTAGAATGCGTCCTTATCATCATCAGTGCTTCCGGAGTGTGGGCTATGGACGTTGATTATGCTGAAGTTGAAGAACCGGCCTTTGATCCTCAACCTGCACATTCTTTCATTGATCGGCCACCACCCGATCACGCGCCTTTGCATATCGCCCATCACTATGAAAGCTGTTCCCAGCTCGTGTGTGTTGCCGCAGCTCTGGTAGATGGTATGATTACCTCTAAACGTTCGCACCATTGATCCCTTCCAACAAACCTCCTGTAGCGCTACGATGCCGAATCCACGGTCGCTTGAGCACATCGGCGAGTATGCGTGTGCTCCCGATGAAGTTGAGATTTGCAGTTCCACGAACCGAGTTTCCAATCGCTAGTCCCTTTTCGTTGCAGTGGTCTTCGCCGATGGTTCCGGTCCGTACTCTCTTGTTGATTGTTCGTTGCTTATGATTTTTAAAGGCTGGCTTGCAGGGCCTGACACCAAACCCCTAAATTTCCGGAGGACCATTCCTCCTTATTTCCGGTGGACCATGGTGCACAGTTTCACTTAGAGTCCCTCGCTGGCACTCGGACGATGATCAGCCGCCCCTAACATGGAGAACAGACGCTGTTGTGAGCCGATCCTGACATGGAGAACAGACGCTCAATAAGATTTGCACCTCCGGAGAGGAGCAAACTCCCCCCTTCCCTGTCAGCATACGACCATAGTTCCCACCGGGGTTGGTTACCCGATCTTCCCTAAGGTTGCTCGTATCCCGGCCAGCACCGCGGGGAGGTAGGGATAGGAGTTGCTGGGTAAGAGGCTAAGGACCGCGAAATGGGGTCTATTTTATTCCTTCAGGTACGCGAAGTACCAATGGTACGCTTTACCCAGCATTTGCCGTGCCCAGCAAATCAAAACAAGTGCTTCTAGTGGATTAAGCATCCTTTTAAAGAAGCACAGATTGAAAGCAAATAAACAAATTATTAACTTAAATTAGGAACTATAAATATTTAATCTTTAACGTTTAATGTTGGTGACGGATACAAAAAGACTATTAAAAGGTTTAATAGTACTTATATTATGAGTTGGTGTAAATTACTTTATTAGACATTTTATGTTGGATTTGAAGGTTAAACGATTGTTAATCAATCGTCAATCTCTGGGTAAGTTGTTTTCCTTTGCAGTATCTATAAAAGTAAACCGTTTCTGACCAAAGCTTGAATATGCACGAGGCATAAGTAAATGACTATTCTGTCTTGTAATACGATGTTCAGATACCACATCTTAAGTTATATTATGGATACTAGTTGGGTTATGTAGTATGTTATGAACCATGTTTGCTCCTCGCACATACCTTATATCGGCAGTAAAAGTCTGGCTCATGTTTAATGCACTTACCTAAACGCATTCCCTCACAACAGACTGCATTCGACGCAGTATCCTGCCCCATTGTTTCCTATTGAAAATTGGACGGATCGGACAATGGGTTTTGTTTGTTATGGCCAAAATATTTTTCTCACTTAAAAATCGCCTAAAAAGTCTAGCTCACTTTTAATGCACTAACCCTCAGCCGATTTCCTCACAACAAGTTGCATTCGACGCAGAATCTTGTCTCATTATTTCCTATTGAAAATTGGCCCGATCGGACGATGGTCTCAGAAGTAACGCCCAAAATAATTTGTTTTACCACACGAGAAAGGCATCATCACCGCTAGGTGGATTAATCTGGGTTTTTTAGTTTAGATTTACTGGCTCTTCCCCAAACTATTATCAAATAATTCAAATGAGAATGAATGTGAGCAAAATAGAGCATAAGCAAAACTTTTCGCGGGACGAAACTGCTAATACGTTTTAGAACTCCACACATGGTCGAAACTTTTCCAGCTACTTTTTTGATATGATGATCCCATGATAAGGTACTATCAAGGAGGATCTCAAGGTATTTAAATATATCTACATTTTCAATTATAACATCCCCCATCATTAATTCAGGTAGAATTGGAAGTGATTATCTAGGTGAACAAAAAATCATGTATTTGGTTTTCTGCAAGTTCATTGAAAGCATGTTGTTGGAAAAGTAGTTCTGAAGGGTTTGCGGTTGCGGGTCTTCACTCATACTTGAAATAATTGATCTTGGATCAACATTCATTTCATTTATTTAGTTAACATCTAAACAGATAACACTGAATCAACAATTTGACGCCACAATACACGGTTCGAGGCCGCATCTCTCCATCCTCGGATACGCCCCACGCTCGCCAAGTCGTTCTGCACCTGGTCTGCCCATCTCACTCGCTGCGCTCCACGCCGTCTCGTACCTGCCGGATCGGAAGCGAACACCATCTTTGCAGGGTTGCTGTCCGGCATTCTTGCAACATGTCCTGCCCATCGTACCCTTCCGGCTTTAGCTACCTTCTGGATACTGGGTTCGCCGTAGAGTTGGGCGAGCTCATGGTTCATTCTTCGCCGCCACACACCGTCTTCTTGCACACCGCCAAAGATGGTCCTAAGCACCCGTCTCTCG
This sequence comes from Armigeres subalbatus, assembly GCF_024139115.2. Lineage (NCBI taxonomy): Eukaryota > Metazoa > Arthropoda > Insecta > Diptera > Culicidae > Armigeres > Armigeres subalbatus. The sequence continues at coordinate 157,607 of NW_026941818.1, forward strand.
AATACTCCGAGTGCTTGCAAGTCCTCCCCGAGCATTGTCCATGTTTCATGTCCGTGGAAGACTACCAGTCTTATCAGCGTCTTCTACATGACGCATTTGGGGCGATGGTGAATCATTGTTGACCGCAGTTTCTTCTGGAGCCCGTAGTAGGCCCGACTTCCACTGATGATGCGCCTTCGTATTTCACGACTAACGTTGTTGTCAGCCGTTAGCAAGGATCCGAGGTAGACGAATTCCTCGACCACCTCGAAGGTATCCCCGTCTATCGTAACACTGCTTCCCAGGCGGGCCCTGTCGCGCTCGGTTCCGCCCACAAGCATGTACTTTGTCTTTGACGCATTCACCACCAGTCCAACTTTTGTTGCTTCACGTTTCAGGCGGGTGTACAGTTCTGCCACCTTTGCAAATGTTCGGCCGACAATGTCCATGTCATCCGCGAAGCAAATAAATTGACTGGATCTGTTGAAAATCGTACCCCGGCTGTTACACCCGGCTCTCCGCATGACACCTTCTAGCGCAATGTTGAACAACAGGCACGAAAGTCCATCACCTTGTCTTAGTCCCCGGCGCGATTCGAACGAACTGGAGTGTTCGCCCGAAATCTTCACACAGTTTTGCACACCATCCATCGTTGCTTTGATCAGTCTGGTAAGTTTCGCAGGAAGGTGTTCTCGTCCATAATTTTCCATAGCTCTACGCGGTCTATACTGTCGTATGCCGCCTTGAAATCAACGAACAGATGGTGCGTTGGGACCTGGTATTCACGGCATTTTTGAAGGATTTGCCGTACAGTAAAGATCTGGTCCGTTGTCGAGCGTCCGTCAACGAAGCCGGCTTGATAACTTCCCACGAACTCGTTCACTAATGGTGACAGACGACGGAAGATGATCTGGGATATCACTTTGTAGGCGGCATTAAGGATGGTGATCGCTCGAAAGTTCTCACACTCTAGTTTGTCGCCTTTCTTGTAGATGGGGCATATAACCCCTTCCTTCCACTCCTCCGGTAGCTGTTCGGTTTCCCAGATTCTGACTATCAGTTTGTGCAGGCAAGTGGCCAGCTTTTCCGGGCCCATCTTGATGAGCTCAGCTCCGATACCATCCTTACCAGCTGCTTTATTGGTCTTTAGCTGTTGAATGGCATCCTTTTCTTCCCTCAAGGTGGGGGCTTGTTGGCTTCCATCGTCCGCTGAACTGACGTTGTCATCTCCTCCGCTGTCTTGACTTTCACTGCCTGTACTCTCAGCGCCATTCAGATGTTCCTCGTAGTGCTGCTTCCACCTTTCGATCACCACACGTTCGTCCGTCAAGATGCTCCCATCCTTATCCGGCACATTTCGGCTCGCGGCACGAAGCCTTTGCGGGATGCGTTGAGCTTCTGATAGAACTTGCGTGTATCTTGAGAACGGCACAGCTGTTCCATCTCCTCGCACTCCGCTTCTTCCAGGCGGCGTTTCTTCTCCTGAAAAAGGCGGGTCTGCTGTCTCCGCTTCCGTCTATAACGTTCCACGTTCTGCCGGGTACCTTGCTGCAGCGCGACCGCCCGCGCTGCGTCCTTCTCCTCCAGAATCTGTCTGCACTCTTCGTCAGAACCAATCGTTCCGTCGACTTCGACCCATATACCCGACGTTGTTCTCCGCTGCGTCGTTAATGGCTGCTTTGACTGTATTCCAGCAGTCCTCAAGAGGGGCCCCATCGAGCTCACCCTCTTCCGGCAACGCTGCCTCGAGATGCTGCGCGTATGCAGTGGCGACATCAGGTTGCTTCAGTCGCTCTAGGTCGTACCGCGGCGGTCGTCGGTACCGAACATTGTTGATGACGGATAGTTTTGGACGCAGTTTAACCATCACCAGATAGTGGTCAGAGTCGATGTTAGCGCCACGATATGTCCTGACGTCGATACTGTCGGAGAAGTGCCGTCCATCAATCAGAACGTGGTCGATTTGTGATTCTGTCTGCAGTGGTGATCTCCAGGTGTACCGATACGGGAGGCTGTGTTGGAAGTAGGTGCTGCGAATGGCCATATTCTTGGAGGCGGCGAAATCAATTAGTCGTAGGCCGTTTTCGTTCGTCAGCCAGTGGGCGCTGAACTTCCCAATAGCCGGTCTAAACTCCTTGCCTTGGTCAACCTGGGCGTTCAAATCTCCTATCATGATTTTGACGTCGTGGCTTGGGCAGCTGTCGTACTCACGTTCCAGCTGCGGGTAAAAATGCGTCCTTATCATCATCAGTGTTTCCGGAGTGTGGGCTATGGACGTTGATTATGCTGAAGTTGAAGAACCGGCCTTTGATCCTCAACTTGCACATTCTTTCATTGATCGGCCACCACCCGATCACGCGCCTTTGCATATCGCCCATCACTATGAAAGCTGTCCCCAGCTCGTGTGTTGCCGCAGCTCTGGTAGATTGTATGATTATCTCTAAACGTTCGCACCATTGATCCCTTCCAACAAACCTTCTGCAGCGCTACGATGCCGAATCCACGGTCCTTGAACACATCGGCGAATATGCCTTTGGTCCCGATGAAGTTAAGAGATATCCACGAACCGCGTTTCCAATCGCAAGTCCCTTTCCGTCACAGTGGTCTTCGCCGATGGTTCCGGTCCTTACTGTCTTGTTGAATATTCGTTGATTAACTTTTTTAAAAGGCTGGCTTGCAGGGCGTGCGACCAAAGCCCCTAAATTTCCGGAGGACCATTCCACCTTATTCCCGGTGGACCATGGTGCACAGTTTCACTTAGAGTCCCTCGCTGGCACTTGGACGATGATCAGCCGCCCCTAACATGGAGAACAGACGCTGTTGTGAGCCGATCCTGACATGGAGAACAGACGCTCAATAAGATTTGCACCTCCGGAGGAGCAAACCCCCTTCCCTGTCAGCATACGACCATAGTTCCCACTGGGGTTGGTTACCCGATCTTCCCTAAGGTTGCTCGTATCCCGGCCAGCACCGCGGGGAGGTAGGGATAGGAGTTGCTGGGTAAGAGGCTAAGGACCGCGAGATGGGGTCTATTTTATTCCTTCAGGTACGCGAAGTACCAATGGTACGCTTTACCCAGCATTTGCCGTGCCCCAGCATTTGGATCAACATTCGAATAGAATAAAGCGGTGTCGCCTGCAAAGAGCCTGGGAGTACCTAGAAGTCCAATTTTCATTATATCATTAATATATACGATAAAAAGTAAGGGTCCAATATTGCTTCCTTGGGGAACACCAGTAGTTATTTGTTTAAGAGCACTTGTCTGACCTTCATATGACACGAATTGAGTTCTGTTTTCGAGATAACTCCGGATTATATTATTCGCAACACCCCTAATTCCATAACATTCTAGCTTACGCAATAATATGTTATGGTTCAAGATATCGAAGGCCTTTTTCTAAGTCTGAGAATAATGCTCCTACATATTTCCTAGAATCCGTCTCTTCCAGAACTTTATCAACACGTTCCGTTATAGCTATAGTTGTACTGCTCCCGTTGCGAAACCCGTATTGCCTACTGTAAAGTATGTTATAACGTTCTAGAAAGCTTACGATACGAGTGATCAATAACTTTTCTAAAATTTTAGTGAAAACTGAGAGAGTCGATACGGGCCGATAATTGTCAGTGTTTTTGGCCGAAAGGGTCATTAGGCCGAAATGGTCGTTTGGACGAAAGGGTCGTTTGGCCGACAGGGTTTTTTGGCCGAAAGTGTCATTTAGCCAGGAGGGTCATTTGGCCGAAAGGGTCATTTGGCCAAATAGGACATTAGGCCGAATAGTTCAATTGGAAAGTGAGAAATTAGGAATGAGAAGAGAGACGCCTCAGTTCTCATTCTCTATTTTTCTCGTCTCACTGTAAAAAGTGAGAAGCGTGAAATGAGGAGTGAGAAGAGAGACGCCTCACTTCTCACTCTCTATTTCTCACTTCTCACTGTGAAAAGTGAGTAGTGCGAAGCGGGTAGTGAGACGTCTCACTACTCATTTCGCGCTTCTCACTATTACAGTGAGAAGAGAAAAATAAAGAGTGAGAAGTGAGACGTCTCTCTTCTCATTCCTAATTTCTCACTTTTCAAATGAACTATTCGGGTAAATGACCTGATCGGTCAAATTACCCTTCCCGAGCAGAAGAAAGCTCAATAATACCTAATTCTGTTAATGATACCATAATATGTTATGAACTAGCCCTGCATAAGAGGTAAAATACCAAAGGAATAATACCAAAAATTAATATGGACAATACTTGAGCCATAACATACTCTGTTATTGAATTGAATTTCAATACCAAATGCATAACAAATTATTATTCGTTAGGTATTAAAATACCTAAGCATGTTATGCCTCAAGTATTCTGCATATAAGTTTTTGGTATTTTACCTCTTGTGCAAGGCTAGCTCATACCTATTTCTGTTATCTGCCCGGGTTTTGACCAAACGACCCTTTCGTCCAAACGACGCTTTCGGCCAAACGACATTTTCGGCCAAATGACCCTTTCGCCCAAATGACCCATTCGGCCAAAAGACCCTTTCGGCCAAACGACCCTTTGGCCAAATGACCTTCGGCCAGATGGGTTTCGACCTAATGGACTGTTCGGCCTAGTGGCATTCGGCCAAATGGCTCTCGGCCAAATGACCCTTCCCCTTGTTCATTGGCTCATCCTACGTGTTAAGCTGATTATACAATCAGTTTCGAGGTGATGGTCGATTTGTGGCTTTGTTGTATAACCACCTTAAGTGTTGTTCAGTCTCTACGAACTTTGGTCGAAGACGGTGATTCTGTCTTTTCGTATTGTCTATCCGGAACAAATTTATAACGCTTTTTATACCGAAGTTGGATTTTTCTCCAGATACAGGCAACTTTCCCAACTTCGGAAGTAGTGAACTGGATTCCCCTAAAGATGCGCTAAACAACGCATCAATTAGTTTGACAGATAAAACTTCGGAAGAAAGTTCGGTTTGGAAGTCCGGACTTCCGAATTCTAAGTTGGTGCTACGCCGACAATACCTTTGGAGATTGGACACATGATACTTTTCAACTACTCTTGTTATCAACCGGATATATTCATGTAGGAGGATCAACAATTCGAAAGCAGTAGGTACCACCTTTACTTGCCATGAAAAATAACTTTATTTTTTGACTTCGTGCCAGATCACACTGTTTGCCGTTTATTTTGATGGCAGGCGCATTACGCCTACGGAACAAGGTGGAGCGATCTAGAAGAAACGCATGATGATTTTCCAACCTGAAAAATTAGCGCTCAATGTAGAAAAGAAAAGATTAATCCGTTGGACAACATTGAGACGCCTAGCTGAACATAAGGGAATGTTTTTAGGAAATAATTTTCATCATCTTGTTTACTTTTGTCAGCGGATTATAGTGGATGCTGGGAGCACGTGCTAAATTCTACGATGATGTGATCAACGTTAGAAATAGATTATTTAACAAATGAGGGGGTTCTTAAAATTATTTAATGTGTGATACATGTAAATATCACACAAAATAGGCACATAAGGTAATTAATTGAAGTTACGTGCGTCATTGAGGATAGAATGTACTTAATTCATTTGTTGATATAAATGTTGGTTTGACTTTGATACATAGGACATATTATTTTGATTACCTTTGCTCCCTGATGCACACCAATGTTTATTTGCAGTTAACGAGTGAGAAAGTGAACGCATGATTCGTTACCAGCGGAATCTGGGATAAACTCAATTTAAACAATTCAGCACGCCACCACAGCCAACGTATGCCATTGGCATCCTGGTGGTCTTTAGTTTCACATATGTACTGGCATTGGAATGGGCGGTAGGAAAATCTACACCATCGGTGCCGCCATTTGTCTTACAAAAGGGAGTGTGCCAAAGAAAATATATATCGTAATAAGCTAACGTATCACGAGGTATACATAATAAACACTAAAGGAAAAAGGGTGATAGATATACCAATGCGTTGTGGTAAAATCAAGACAGTTCATCTTCTTTCTTAACGCTAACGTTGCCTCACGTTTCTATAAAACAATTTGAGTCAGATAAACTTTGATCTCACTTTATTGGATGAAGTTTGGGTTTTTCTGTACAACTGCGCTCCACTCCAATGTAACACTAACACTAACAGTCTTGGAGAAAATATCCAAAAGAAATCATACGCACTATATTTCTAAACAAATATTTCCACGGAAACGGCCATATCTCAGATGTTTGTGGACCGATCTGCGTTAATTATATATCAATCAACTCTGTAAAAGCTCTAGTTTCTGTAAAAATATAGCAAGGGCGGAAAATTTCACCCTTGTGAAGAATATAATCTCACAAATCCTAGCATTTTGACATGCCCACAAATACTATAATTCAATATGTTGGCGGTATCCTGCAGAACGTGATTTTAAATTACTTTTCCAAAACTAGATGAATTTCTGGCAGAACCAAAACCAAAGGAACGAACTGATATTGCACAGAGCTATGATCATTCAAACTTTGATGAATTTCTTTGCGTCTAATAATTTTGACGCTGTACTACCCACAATCCAATATTAAATATTCGAATATTAAATATTCGATTGTGGGTAGTACAGCGTCAAAATTCATATGACAAATTTTGTCCCATATGAATAGGAAATCCAGCAAAGATAGGACTGATATGGGATCATAGGTAGTGTACGTCTGCTTGTCTGGTATAAAACATATGGTTTATACCCGCCAAGTAACATTTTGAATATTTTTAAGGAGATGTGTTTGGTTCAAAACATATTGTTCAATATTTACTTATTTGCTTCATTCGATTGTTCACTTTATCCCAGCGCCTGACCATTTCAACCAGCCCCAAACAAAATTTAATTATTTTAGACTAATTTTAAATGATTATTATAACATTCTAGTCCACCTGGCAGACGTTGTCCTGCATAGTTGGCGAAAATGCGCGATGTGAACTGCGCATGCGAAATTTCCATACGAATCTTAATTTTAATTTTTCACAATTTTTGTATTAAGAAATATCATATAAACTCGTCGGAAACAATAACGAACATACCTATCTACTGGAGGAATGATGAAAATCCATCCAGCCGTTTTTGAGTTATGCGGATACGAAACAGACCATTTCATTTTTATTCTATAGAAAATAGATATATTCAAGTTTTTGCCTTTCTCGTACAACAAAGTTGTACGACGAATCGAGATGATGTCTGTATGTGCGCGTTTTTTATTCCTAAGCAATGAAGGGGGAATCTGCTCAGCAGACATCCTGGGTTGTCCAGGAAGTGCGGGGTAAGGGGCCACCTCCAACAGCAAACGAGGGAGGCAGGACTGCATTCCCGACCCGCTAAACCGTTTCCATTGCTGCCAAGCCCATCTTCGGTACAACCAGCAAGAAATGCTTCAAAAGGGGGCCAGTGCATAACGCACCCTCGAGGTTAGCTGCGTGTCCTTGCAGCATCGAACATCGTGACTCGCTTTTTTAGAAGAACACCATGGTATCGTGCCAGCGCATTGCCGGCTTTTCAGGTGGCCTTACCACGCCCTATGTCCTCGGAAGGTGGGAAGGGTCGACTTCGCGCCTGCTTCCCTCTGCACGACTGGTATCAAGAATGATGATGCCGCGTGCACCCCAAATTGACCTCTCTGCGATAGGGCCTATTCGCCAGCACACAGAGGGACTTGCCGTCGCGGTGCCTACGCCTGCCCCAACCTTGACGAGGACCCCTTTCCGTCCTCGGGCTCGGAACCCGCCCGACGATATCATGTTGTTCTTCACGCGGCCACTTGTTCGATAAAAGGATCGAGTTCGACCACAGGGCACCGGTATGACCCATGAAGCCGACTCCGAACCCTTGGACCACCTTTTATTTGCGCCTGAACTAGCCATTCCTCGAGTCCACGCGCCACCTTAATCTTAATCAAGCTCTGCCTTTTCCATGCTTCAGGGAAGACTCCCTCGTCCAGGCATCTCTGCATGACAGATCTGAACCAGGGGTAATATGCGGTGCATCGCGCCTCCTCTGCATGTAGTATGAAGCAAATGTAAATAAACAATCCCACAATTTTGTCGTTAGTCAGCAGTAGTGTAGGTTAACCAATATCCTACAAGATTCCAGTTCGAAAAATGTTACACTTGTCAAGCGGGGTGGCCCAGGGTGGCCCGCCTTTCCCAAGCGGCGAGGCCCGGATAATACATCTTAGGTAGGCTTGATTTGTTCGTGGATGACAGGCTTACTCCCCCTGATCTGAACATCTCGGGAGCATCAGCAATGGTCGCTTTGATGGCCAGGTTCGGCATACCATCCGGTCCTGGCGCCTTACCTACATTAAGGGACTGTGCAATCCCCGCAAGTTCCGCCACAGTTACTCTTCCCTCGTCGGCCACCCTGGCCCCTGGCAGCTCCACAAAGGGAGGCCACGGACTTGGGTCATGACGTGGGAAGAGCCCTGCGATGATCCTCTCCAGCATTTCTGGAGACCGCTCTGTAGGGGCCATCGCCCCACGTGTCTATAGACCCTATAGGCGTCACCCCATGGATTCGTGTTGGCAGTTTGACACAGGCCCTCGAAGCAGGCTTTTTTGCTTGATCTAATCTCAATCTTCAGAGCGGCTCCAGCAGTCACGAACGCCACCCATCGTTCAACACGCTCCTCTTCTGTACGTGCTCGCTGCATCCGCCTCCTTGCCCGTAGGCAGGCGCGGTAGAGATGGTCGGGTTTCACATTTTGCAAACCCGAACCCGATTCATAAATTCCTTTCAAACCCGGGTTCGAGCCGAACCCGAAATAAAAAATCTTATCAAACCCGTACCCGACCCGAACCCGAATTAATTCAACTATTTAAACCCGAGCTGAACCCGAACTATTTTGTTGCCGGAAAACTCAAACTAGATTTCCTTTTACATCAAAAAGGATGTTGGCCCAAATAACGAAAAATCCTCAAATTTATAAAAAACTAATAAAAAAAATATTCGGTAATAAAATTCTTAAACCCGTACCCGACCCGAACCCGACATTGTACTAATTTCCCAAACCCAAACCCAACCCGAACCCGTCGGCTTCGGGTCGGGTTTCAGGTTAACAACCCAGTATGGGGCGCTAAATTTGGAAACTCACGGCTAATTTTGAGTTGCGCTCTTATTTTACATTCCCGTTTAGATACCACCGCTGCACAAGTGAGCCCCTACAACAGCCCCGGAAACAGCGATAGGGACCCAGATGGGGACTCCCGTGGAAGGTGCTCTAAGTCAAGTCAAGTTCGAGACACTGAAGACGACCTTACTGTTGAGGTCGAAACACGTATCTGTCAAGGTACGATTAAGTGGTGGAATTAAATGGGATTGTACAAACTCGTCTTATGGCAAGTGAAGACATTCCACTAAAAAGCTCAAAATAATTTTCTTAAAAAGAATGTTATTGTTTTTCTTGACCATGTGTAAAAGAACATATTTTCCTATTAAATGCAATATTTTAGCGTAGTTATGGATCCTAAAATTATTCTTTATGGATACTCCCGATCTATTTTTTTTACTATTTTATGGATTTATGGTAGCGTTTTATGGAACATTCAGATGTTATTTACGGATCGTTTTTCATTTTTAATGGATCGTCTTTGCACCATCAACCGTGCAAAGTAAGGGATGCCAATATGAATAACCAACCAATAAATTTGTAAATTAATAAATTAATTTACCCACAACATTATGGCTCCGGAAGAACTTGGAAGATTGGCCAATAACAACAAAAAATTGAACTTATCTAGTTTACGCAATATTGATGACTTTTAAATTCTTTTTGCAATTCCTGATCATAATACCTGGTTTATAGTTGTCGTTTGAGTGATCAAACGGCCTACTTTTCCATACCAATAAAATGGGTGCTTTCATGAACATTATGCAACTCAAATGGGTTGCATAATATCTATTATAGCACTCATTTGGGCGCTATAATGAAAAACCAGCATAAGAACAATAGTTATATGACCAGATGTAGCTCAATTAACTTGGTTGAGTGTTCAAACAGTGTATTTTCTGTGTCACGTAATTAATGGAATAATTTAATGGACATGACATCAAATTCTCTAAAAGCAGGTTCATCTATTGCTTTATGGTCTGTCGAGCATACAATGTGGCACGATAACATGGAATATGTTTGTTTTCTGCAGCAGCATGACATTTTGGTAAGATTGATCATGTGAAGTAAATACAATTGTACCATTTTGGTACAGATTTATCACATTAAAGCCCATTTTTCGTCATTGCAAAAAATAGCGTGTGCAACTCGTTGCAAAAATGAAAAACTCGATTTTTCAGCACTCGTAGTATTTATCCAACTCGGCAAGCCTCGTTTGATAAACGTACAACTCGTGCTGAAAAAATCATATTTTGCAACTAGTTGCACAAACTACTATTCGAATTCAATACATTCATATTTTTTCTTATGATACTCGTTGACAATAGTTTGAACGCGTAAATAGTTATTTTTTTATTTTTCTCATGGAAGTCTTGTTTTTAGCGCACCCCAACGCCTGGTGTCCTTGATGGGGGCCAAGTCGACCAACTGCACTCAGTTACTCGGCAACAAATCATGTTCTTCTGATTCACAATGTTCGCCTTCCACAATATTCAACTGTCTACAATCGGAATACTTAGAATCGAACGTTTTGCAAAACGGAGAAAGTTCGTCGAATTGGTTTCAGATCCTATTGCCTTAATGATAGTAAACAATCGTTTGAAATTTAATGTCATGTCACATACCTTTCCACACCAGATTTCAACAAATTTACAAATGATCACATTGTTTGTTGTGTGGTTGACGTTGACCGTTAGCTAAAACCACTTAAAAATTTTAGTTTCAAATAAATGCCACCTGATCGCCAGTGACTTGCGTACGTTGAAACCGTTTGGCTTATTATTAGGCATAACGACACATAAATCACCACAAACAAATGTCTATTTCTGTCCGCGTGGCGATTTAAGCGCTCATATTAGAACTCATGCATGGGCTATTAGTTTAACTGGTTTAACTCACTTAGTACGATCAGATAGAGCGCTAAACTCCTCACAGGCATCGTGGAAATCTGGCACTCGTAGATACCGGTGTCTTTCCGCTCGGTCCATTTGATGTGCAGAATCCACTCGTTCGTGTCCGCACTGTGCAGGGACTGGAACCGCTCGTCTGCGGTGTACGTAACGCGATCTATTGTGAGTATTCGCAGATCACTTTGTGATATCCAGGACACGGTGTATTTGCCCAGATTTTCGACGACACAGCTCAGAAAGGCTGGATCACCCCGCCGCACTGTAGCGTTCTTTGACATTGACGTCACGATGTGAGGATCTGGCGGTTGCGGCGGAGAGGGCCTTGAGCTGAGTGCTTCTGTCCGTTGGTGGTTCGAATAGTACATGCCATTGACAAGGTCTGAAAAAAATACAAAAATAGCAAATTGTTATGACGCATGTAATTCACGGGTTGAAACAAAAATAGCGTACATTTATTTCTAAATTAGGGACATTATGATCTTCATCACAATAGGTTCTTGTTAACTACTTTTATTACCTACCTTTATAGCTAATTTAGACGTGGCTTGTTTGTTATCCCAAAACGCTAATCTTGTACAGAAACATTAATCAAATCATTAAACAGTATAAATCATACATCTGTACAAAACCTGCAGTCTGAACATTTATAAGTACAGAGCTGCAATATTATGGGATCTCAACATCAATCAATCACCGCCGCAGACGCCAGTTGGGAATGCAGCACGCTCCGGCTTGCTCATTAGATTCATCATTCTGGAATATGTGTGACTATGTAGGTATAAACATCTTCACTTGAACGTCAGAGGGCACATAAATCTTTCCACACATCATCGGGGGCGCTAAGGAAAATGTGCGCTTTTCAACGACGACGCTGTTTGGTTCACATGCATGGTTTCGGCCGCTTTGCGTACAATGAAATTGACTGTCTAGCACAATTTAGTAGTAGGGTCGCCACTTTTCAGCAATGCCAAATAGTGACAAATATACCGCTAGTGTTTATGACTATTGCGATCAGCATCGTAATATTTTTATTTTTTACTGCTTTCTTTTCCATTAGCTTGTTTATTCTCGAGTACTTAACCCTGATCGGGGTTAGGAAGATAATTTCCACTCCTGAACTCTACATATGGAAACTATCAATCTATGAGTTGGGAGCAACGGCTCTATGATCCGAGGAACAGTCTGACAAATTCTTTGTAAATGTGATCCACGGTATCGAACTTAGACGAGCACGCAAGCACCCAAACACCGGCGCTGTGATTATCATTGAAAATTAGATGTTTTGAACATCTGTTATATCATATCGGATTTTTGGCTATTTTTTGCGTGTTTTGAATTCAGCTATCCTAAAAAATAGTAATCATTTTTCATCTGCCTCTTTTATAATTAAATTTATAAGGGTTCTTTCACAAATTACGTAACGTTAATTAATTTGATAATTTTAGACCCTCACCCTCCCCCTCGAAACATTTTTTGTAAAAAAGGTTTAAATTTTTTTGTATGGATCGTAACGCTCGGCCTGACCCCCTATCTCCCCTACAGCGTTACGTAATTTTAGAAAGGTCCCTCCACATTTATGCGACAAAATAAGCCAAAAGTCCAAAATATATTCAGACGTTCAAAATACCATCGTTATTCTATTATGGCTACGAAATGGTGAGTTAACATCTGGGAAGGGACGACAAACATAGCTGGACATTATCACTCCCCTTCCCCTAATACGGAGACCGGATCGGAGTAAGCGGCGCGTGGTTGACGTGTTTTTTCGATGCTAAAAAAAATGTTAAGCTGCTCCTTTTGCAAATTCGGATGATATTCCGATGATCCAGTCCTTTTCGGAAGTCTTGGAATCTGGCTTAGAGAGGTTGGAAATGAATTGTGGTGCAGAAAAACATAAACTTAAGTGGACAGATCAATATCCAGAACGAAGAAAGAAGAAGATATCTTTGGTGAACAAAGAACACCTACGGTGCCTAATTCATCCAGATTTAGTCTGGTCTGGAATCATCGGAATCATTAAGTATAATTTAAATTTGATTTAGTTAATGCTCTACTATTCTATTCAATTCTAGTATTATTTTGTAGAATTTTTACTTATCCTAATTCATGGTAGTGACTGATAGTAGCTTCCAATTTTGGAATCTTATAATCTACGAAACCATATAAAACATATTCCAAAAATTATTTCGGCACATTTAAATTTCAAACATGTCCCTCTGTAAACTAAGGTATCTCAATCAATAACTTGTTTTCAAACTACTCCCGAAATGACCAGAATTGTATCTAGTTTAGGAAAACAAGACAGTCTCTCCTTGAATCTGACTTACAAACCCATAATTTAATTTTAGGGAGCGCTTGATTATTTTGTATGCAGGTTTTTATCCTAACAACCCCTTCCCCATTTCCACAATGTGGCTCTGTCAGGATCCAAAGAAGATCCCTGTGAATTAAAGTATTGTAAATGGATTTTGGACAATTTAGAGACAAAAAACGACAATTTTGTGGATTAAGGCTGGCTGATCATACGTACCGTATTTAACGGGACAGTCCCGTTTTTTAGACCTTATTGTGCTGTCCCGTCGTAATCTAGAAAAACCTCAATTTGTCCCGTTTTTTCATTGATTCCTCCAAAAAGCTCCAAAATATTATTCAAACAAATTCAATATTTCAAGCAGGAATCAAAAACCAAATTCAAAGAAAGTGGAAGAAACAAAAAAAAAATGTGAGATTTAATGTTATTTGGCGTTGCTTTCAAAATAATGCAATATACGCCGTTATGTATTTTGCATAGATCGACTTTTCAAAAGGTTTTGAACAGTTGATGACAACAGACAACGGGAGATTTTTTCATACAGTTTAATTTCAATGACTTTTTTCTGCTTATTCCGAAGGCATTAAAATTTGGCCAATTTCATCAGCAGATTGAACGGAATTGATAACCGGTAGGCAAGTATATCCTGAAAATCAGGCCACGCACAGCGCCAATAAATCGATTTTTTTCCTTGCGAATTAAGTAATTCTATTTTTTTCAAATCTGTTTTACCATATGTTTTTCAATCGTTTGATTTTTTTCGGAACATAATCATTCAGTCTTTTTGAATATTTCGAAACCATCATCTGTAAAATAGAACGACGACGAAAATAATTTATTAATCAGCAGAACAAAATCGTCGGACTTCGGTCCACACATATTCTTTAAGGCTAGTTTACGGATCAGGAGCTTGTCTGCAAATTTCGCTTCCATATGTGTGGACGGGATTCCGTTGTAGAAAACTAGAATTTCGGCCCGATTTAAAATACAATTCAATCTCCGAGAGTCCGAGCTATAAACCAGCCTATGAATTAGCCAGGATTTGTTTTACTTTTCGCGACGTAATTGCATGAGCTCCACCTTTTTGGAAGCACATGGGAACAAAATAATGGACAATATTCCCGAGGTTTGAAGATACTTTTATGGTCAATTAAATCAATTTCGATCAACAAGGATTGTGAACTGATTAGATTTGACATTGATTTACATGCGCTAACCATATTCAAGGAAATAATTAAAATTACATTTTATTAATTTTCTTCCTTGTTAAGATTCTTGTTATTCTTATCCGCAGATTTTCCCTCACTTATATTCATAAAAAAGGATTTGGCACGGGAAATCACTAATTCCTCCCTATTGCTCTTCCCGCATTTGTCTTCCAGCATTTTTTTCTTAAAATTATTTTTTCTTATCTCTCTAATGCTCAGACCGAGGCTTTATGCAGGGTACTTTGACTATTTTTTTTGTTATTTTCAATTGTTCAGACTTGGAAAAGTTTTTGATGTTGGTCAGTAATAGAATCCTTAATGCATTTTTAAGAGTGGACTAAATGAAATATCAAAATTCCACTTTTTCAATATTAAAAAAAAACGTTTTTTTTGTTCCTACGTGTTTTTGTCCGCGCTCATTCAAAGAGAGAAAAAATGTAGTTTAGTATTTTCCCACAACTTCTTACTCGGAAAATGAGAATTAAGTCCATAAATTTTGAAATTTCAACAGTTTTAGAATTTAACCACAAGGTTTTTTGACATGTCCCATTTTGCAAGTGCGTTTGTCCCGTTTTTTCACTGAAACGATCTGGTCATTAAGGCATATCAAGCTGACGACTGTTGTTTTAGTCTACACCACCGTCAAATTAAGTCAGCTATCATCCATGGATTTTAGAGGTCGAATCCGCAGAGTAGCGTTCAACCCATTCCCTATGATTCTCCACTTATATCGATGTTTAACCATTGAACTGTCAAATCTAACCATGCTCCGGAGCAGGGTTATATTTAACCACTGCGAAATAACCATCGAACTGTCAAATTTTAACTAAAAGTTAAACGAATCGGTGGAATGGTTCACAGCCTTACAGTGCCAAACGATTTTCAACTATATGGAAGTTAAATAAAGAAGATTTTGAGAAGATCTTTGTAGATTTGTATAGGCATTCATAAATACATATATTGTTTAAATTGGTTACATCAAAGTCATCTGCATGTCAATTGATTAATTCGTTCATAACTTTCTTTAGAAGCCAAATTTATTCCATAATTTTAGATGTGCTCACAACGCTTGAGTAGGGCTATACTTTTGTCCAAGGGTACATTGCTCTAAGTATAACATCTGAGGCTGGAGAGTAGAAACTCTCCAAAATGTCACGTGTCATTTGACATAATGTCATTTGAATGACATTTTTCCTCCCACGCCACAGATTACATATTTACCTCAAAGTCTTGTTAGACAAAGTTGTAGGCACATTTAAGCGCTATGAGTTCGTCATACCTCATGAATTGATAGCTACCTTCTGAAAAAAGTTCTGGTAAAATTATACAAACGAATGCAAATGACATTTTACAACACTGCTTGTGTTTACCTTGAGTTAGCAGTTTTGCTTTATTTTATTTATTTGCCTCATCCACACATCTTACGGAAGCTTTCAGTGCATTCTGCCCTCCGGGTCACTGAATAATAAATAGCCCCTTCCTACCACATTTGTGATTTACCCATTATAGAAACACGAATAAATTGTTCATAATAAATAATCAAACATGGTATTTTTCTTCTTTATAGAAGTGAAATTTATTGTAAAGTTGATTCACTACAGCTGTGAATTGTTGCAACTCTTTCAAAACATGCATGGACACCAGAAGTCTACCTTAGCACAAGAATTGTGAATACCAGTTGACCGGTCGATTTTAAGAAACTTTTTGAAATTTGAACAGATCTATTGGACATGTGCGATTTTATTGAAATAATGACACATAGATTCGTCTGAATGTATACTTAAGTTCGTTTGAATGGATTCATAAAATGTTTTAGATGACATATGATATCGGGGTGTATCAAGTATGGAATTTTCTATTTCCATTGATGATTGAAATGTGTTTGCAAAGATATAGGGCTATTTTGGCTTAATCAGCTCTCATTTTAAGTAATTTTTTTGTATGGTGGGAGCGTAAAAGTGAACTTTAAAGTTCCGTTAAGCATGCTTGGAACTTGATGTGAACCATAGTGAACCAATTAGTTCGGTTAAGAGTAAATTTAAGTAAAATCTGAACTTCTGGTTGCTTGGGATCTCAGTTATGTGAAATACACCATACTTGATGGAATAACTTGATGGAATGAAATATCCACATTTTGAAACACACGAGTCGAACGTGTATTTGTTATGAATATTCATGGAATATTCATGGCATATCATATCGTAGTGTATCAGTAATGGATTTTGTCATGAACATTGACATACGATCTGAGAGTGTGAAGAACTTTGTGCTGATGTGGATAGCACTAGACTTGATGGTGTAAGCTGATTGAAAATATCCATATTCCGAAAAACATGAATCGAACGTGTATTTTTTTTTTATCAGTGTAGTGTAGCCTGGGCACTGTTGTCGTTCTGACATCATCTCACTCAAAATAATCCAAACGTCAAAGTCACGTGAAAACATACGTGGCTTTTTTCCATCACACTTTTCACGTAACAGCTACGTAGAAAATAGGTGGCAAACAAAATGAACTCATGAACTCCCAAAATCACTTCACCAAAGTGTCACGTAATAGCTCCGTGACTTTTCTGGTATATTCAAGAGATATTTTTGGTTGATATGAAGTAATGTTCCGGTAAATTTTACAAAAAAAATGTCTGTAGAATGTACGTCCTTATGCGGTAACTACTACTTTATAATAAATATAACAATTAAAATAAATGATATTACCGCATATATTACTTCTTACCGTTAAAATAGGATAAAATTTATTATATATTCATATTGAACATTGAAAAAAAGGTCTTGTGCGATAAACTAATTTATTGCAACCATGGTATTGGTTGGCTCATCAGCTATAGGGCACTGCACGGAAGAATCTCTTTCTCTTTCGTTCTTTATAAATTTTGACATTTACTGGCCTTGTTGTTTTCTAATTTCTTTGCAGCAAGAAAGAGACAAAGCAGCTTGTGCAGTGCCCTATAGAAAGAAATGACATATAGTCCATGCCAGATGCCTCGATCTTGAAGCAACTTGAAGTCCTGTAAAAAATAAATGGTTATCTAGATTATTACATGCGTTTATAAAGTTTTCTCACTTGGATTCTTGTTGACGGAATTCGCGAAACAAAACGTAAACAACTTCCACATCTCAATCAAACCTATGCAATATAGAATGAACGAGAAATGCAATGAACTTGCAGAGTAGTTACGTGATTTTCACGTAAGAGACATCGTACAATCAGAGTAAAAATGGTCGGTGGTCATTTAGGTTCCATCTGAGGCTTTGTGGTTAATACCTGCGGTATGTGAAACGTGGAATGTGTTCATTTTTAGAGAGCTACCTGATTTTCCACGTAGCATTGACGTGTAGATTATTTGGAGTGTAGAGTAAGGGCTGCGAGGATGTGGTGCGGTTTTACAGGGAGGTTTGTTAAATTTCTATAAAAAAGCTACAAGTATCCGCCAGCAGGCCCTGCGTGTTCTCAAATCGATCATGTTTTGGTGGACGGTCGGCATTTCTCAGATGTCATAGATGTGAAGACCTTCCCAGGCCCAAATGTCGTCTCTGACCACTGGTGGTGTGTAAGATTCGCGCAAGGCTGTCCAACATCACCGGTTCTTGGCGTGAGAAAACCATTCAGCGGAACATACATCGACTGTCGTTGCAGAGCAATTTGCTCATGAGCACGGCGAACAATTCAAAGGATACCCAACTGGAGAAAAAATGAACGCATTATGGCCAGTACTACAATTTCTCATTTTCAATGAGTGGTGTCACGCGATGTTTACATATCTGCCCCTTTCAATATATATAGAAATGTGAAGAATGAATGGCATGCTACAAAAATCTTTAAAAATATTTGTTCCGTGACAGGACAGGAAAGTGTGCAATATCTGCTTTATTCTTGTGTTTTTTTACCACTTTCAACTCGGTGAATCAAAGGAGTATGATAAATTTATCGACTAGTCACTATTCTTCTCATATCTTCTTCTATCTTCTATATAATAAAAATGAAATGGTCTGTGTTCGTATCCGCATAACTCGAAAACGCTAGACCAACATTTGAAAAGGGCGTAACAGCCAAAATTTATTCCTTTTGATTCTTTGTCTACATATATAGCTATATATGGGGACGAAGAATCAAAAGGAATAAATTTTGGCTGTTACGCCCTTTTCAAATGTTGGTCTAGAACGGTCGGATGGATTTTCTTCATTCTTTTAGCAGCTACGTTCGTTATAGTTTCCGACGAGTTTATAGGGGAAGAGGCCCCAAAACGCCCTCCCGATGCAAAACGCCTTTTGTGGTTTCCCTCATATTTACCGTCATTAAGATGGCCTTAACAAAACTAGATCTAAAATTATGTAGGTTAGTTTCAAAATAGTGTATGGGAAGGTCGGAAAAACCGAAAATTTCCACATTTTGAAGAAACATCTAACATTTTGGCGAGGCAAAACACCCTAGTGGCACTAACCTACAATGTACTTGCGTCTCCACGCACTATCCATACCAGAATGCTGATTTGCAGACGCGTGGTGCTTTGTTCCTTAGGAGCTGCCAGCTAAAAGGCGTTTTGCCTCATGAGTTTTCCGGCAACAGAATATCACCACTTTTTTGAAATGTGCATATTATCAATATGATTAAGATTTTGACAATTTTTGAATGGCATCAACTAGCTATCTTGTTTAACTGATGCATAATGTAAAAATACCCATGAATAGCGTTACAAATAAGACAATAAAGCAGTTTTTGCTTAGCTAGGGCATATTGCCCCCCCCCCTTCCCCTATGATATTTCCTCAAGTGAAATTCATTATTAATGTTGAGTAGGAACGAAGTACTCTCGGAGGCAGAGGGAAGTTTTGCCTGAAATGACGTGCGGACACACCACGCTGCATCGTGTCAGCATCGAGAAGGCAGCCGCTTCAACGAGATGTAGGTAGCGCAACCCTGGTAAGGTAGTCTACCCAAGATTCTACAGTTACCAAGAAAGGCAAAAGTAGAGCAAACGGATTGATTCAACGGCAATGAATAAAGGACAACGATTCGAAAGTCGGAATTCCCGGCGGTTGATCCCATAGCGAACACTTTATTCAAGTACCACATCTACTATCGGGAAGCAGTTGAAGCGTGTTATCCGGTGGAAGCCGATAAGCGACCGCATTGGCATGTTGAGAATGAAAGGCAAATTTTTCAACTATGGCCTGATCAGCATCTATGTCCCAACGAACGATACCCGACTAGAAGGTCGTATCAAAATTATATCTACATATGTTATTATGTTATATTAAATTTTTATAACAAAACTTGTTAGAAACATGGTGCAGGATGTTGTTAAAATATCTAAATTTCTATCAAAAATTACACTACTGGAAACAAAAAATTATCAAATTTTGTTACAATTTTATCAAAAAAATTACATATTTTGTTAGAAATTTTTAACATAATCAGATACAAAATATATTGTTTCTTTGCAGTTGGATTTTTTTACAGGTCGTGATAGGTCTGCAGATTGTGGTCAACAATCAGATATTTTTGTTTTTGTCTGAACAAGAATATTTTTCAAAAACATGAAACTAACAACACTACAAAATAGGAAACCTTTTCAAATGATATCACTAACGTTGTGATATCTATGGCTGGTAGACTTTGCTACATATATTTTAATTGCCTACTGTTGGGCAATTAGGTGTTGAGCATTTTTCAATCATATTATGATAATATCCTGTTACAACATTTGAAAGATAATAGCTACTAATAACAAAATTGTATCAAAATAAGTTATAAATATCACAATATGTTAAAATTGTGTTCAGTTTCTGTTACGCTCTTCTAGTCGGGTAAGCCTGATTACGTGAAGGATGAGTTCTATGAGAGCCTAAGAGAGTGCCCAACACACGATGTAAAGATTGTCATCGGGGATGCAAATGCGCAGATCGGAAGAGAAAGCCTTCATTTCGCTACCAACGATAATGGTCTGCGACTTGTAACCTTTGCTGCTGCTAGAGGGATGGCAATCAGCAGTACCTACTTCGCACGTAAGAATATCCGCAAACACACCTGGCAACATCCGAGTGGAGACACTTGCTCACAGATAGACCACGTGCTGATCGATGGACGACATTTCTCGGATGTTATAGATGTAAGGTCCTTCAGAGGTCCGAACATTGACTCGGATCACTACCTTGTAGTTGCAAAAAATCGGGCGCGACTTTCCAGCGTCACGAATTCACGAAACAACAGAACGATGCGTTTCAATATCCAACGCTTGTCAGTTGACTGAACTGAACAGTACCACCAGAAGCTGGACGAGCGGATAGGAGATGCCACTGGATCTGGCGACGTCAACAGATTGTGGTAAATATTCACGAAGCTGTGACTACAATAGCGCAGAAAGTGTTAGTCGCTGCATAGTAGGGGCCAATGGAATGTATGAGAAAAAAATGTCTTCGAATTTCAAAAAACGACATTGCTCACAAGTTTCATTACCCCAAAATATGGCCCCATGCGAAATTTGAGCTCAATCGGACATGATTTAGGGGTGTTTAAAATTCATCATAGTTTTGAAATTTTTACCCATGCACATTTTTCCAAATCGATTTTTTGTTTTTGATGTTAAATGACTTAAAAATGGATGAAACGTCAAGATCTGATGTTATTTAAAAAGATTTTTTTTTTGTAAAAAATCTTTTGACTTTATCATCTGACTTTTTCAGATGATAAAATTGTTTTTCATAGAATTTTAAAACATCGGATGATACGCAAACGTTTTTGTGGCCAAAATATCCCCCTGGCAAAATTTGAGATAAATCGGACATGATTTAGGGTTGCTCAAAATTAATCGAAACTTTATTTTTTTCTCACAAGGGGGAAGTACTTTTTTATTTTTTGATGCCAAAGGACTGTATGAAACTTTGAGAATTAATATGGTATTGGAAACGACTGAAAATAGTTTTTATGTAGAAATTTTGGCTATCTCAGTCTTTAAAACCATTAAACGATTAGCGTTTTACTCTGCCCGACGTTTCGGCCATTGGATGTAGCCTTTTTCAAGGGAAAAATTGGTCAATCGTTTTAGGACTTTTTAAATTAGGACAAAAACGATTGACCAATTTTTCCCTTGAAAAGGGCCACATCCAATGGCCGAAACGTCGGGCAGAGTAAAACGCTAATCGTTTAATGGTTTTAAAGACTGAGATAGCCAAAATTTTTACATTTGAGAATTAATTTTTTGAAAAAAAATCGACTGTTTTGGAACTTCGAAAAAAAAATCTTATGGCGAAAATAATTTTTCATCGAATTTAAAAACCGGACGTTATGCGTACCCGGTCCAACAGAGAGCGTTACAGTGTAGCAAGGGCAGAAGAGAAACGAATCCACCGCAGAAAAAGAAAAGGCAATGCGAAGAGAGTGTGATAGCTGAAGCGCAGGAGAACATGGATAGAAACGATATGTGGAGGTTTTACGCAACTGTCAATGGCGCGCGCCAGTGCCCACCATGTACAATGACCGAGAGGGAAATTTGCTGACAGACAAGACTATGGTGGCAGCCAGGTGGAAGGAGCACTTCGAAGATTTGTTGAACGGTGAAATTGAAGGTGTATTAATGAGTAGGATGGACATAGTCGGCGACGGTTAAGCTGTGTAACCACCAACGCTGGAAGAGCTAAGAAGGCTCTAAACGAGCTGAAAAACAGTAAAGCTGCTGGGAAGGACGAGATCCCGGTCGAGCTTCTCAAATACGGAAGTGAGGAGCAGCTGCATCGATCAATCCACCACATTATCCAGAAAATATGGGAGGATGACGAATTGCTTGCCGGCTGGTTGGATGGCCGCATATGCTCAATCTATAAGAAAGGGCACAGACTAGAGTGTGTCAATTATAGAGGGATCACCCGTACAAAATCCTGTCGCGTATCCTGTTTAACAGACTGAGACCGCTTGAGGAGTCCTTCGTCGGCGAATACCAGGCAGGTTTTCGTGAGGGCCGATCAACGACGGATCAGATTTTTAGCTTAGCAGATGATCCTTGATAAATTCCGGAAATACAACTTGCAGACTTACCTTCTGTTCATTGAATTCAGAGCAACGTACGATTCTATGAAAATAAATGAGCTGTAGCAGATAATGCCCGAACAACGTTTTCCGGCGAAACTGATTAGACTGCTACGTGTAACGTTGGATGGCTCGAAATCAAGTAATCGGATTGCAGACGAAGTGTCGTTTGTGACCTTAGACGGATTGAAGCAGGGTGATGCAGTTTCGAATTTATTGTTCAACATTGCATTTGAGGGGGGTATTATGAGATCTAGTGGTATTGGTGCTGAGGTAGTGCTTGATGGGGATGTGTTTGAAGTTGTTGGAAAATTTGTTTATCTTGAAACGCTTGTGACATGTGACACGTAAAGTGAAAAAACGTATGTATTGCTGCTGCGAATAGGGCCTTCTACGGTTTACGTAATCAGCTTAGGTCCCGCAACATGCAGACGGAAACGAAATTTGCTCTACATAAAACTCTGATTCTACCAGTGGCCCTTTATGGACATGAAGCATGGACGTTAAAATAGGCGGCCCGGATACCTTTCGGGGTTTTTGAGCGAAAAGTGCTGCATACAATACTCGGAGGGAAACTAGAAAATGGTGTGTGGCGCAGACGCATGAAGCATGAGCTGTTGTATCAAGTACAGAAAGAAGAAAATATTGTGAATGGAAAATACTGCAAACTTCAGTGGGCTGGTCGCATTTGCAACAACGCCAGGCATAGGTAGCATTTTCTTGGAGGCTGAGTCAATGTTGGTCCAATGTATTTGAGCATGTGTACGGCAGAAAACTAAACTGCCGTTATACGCATGTCTGGCAAATATGCGTATGACGACAGTAAAAGCAACAAAACTGAAGTAGGAATCTTGCGATTAATTTTCATTTGATGACATGAATTTTCTTCTAACGAGTGGCCACTAAATAGCGGGAATGGAAAGAATGGCTCGTGAAGAAAACTTCAAAACGGCCATTTCCGGATGATGCTTCTGATCCTATTGATGAGTTGCTTCGTGTCTTTGGCCTTCCAATCACCTTTGAATACAATGGAGCTCGGTCTACTTAAAATCCTTTAACAGTTTTCGAAACATTTTCACGTTCAAAATTGTCCACCGTGTACTTTTCCCACGATCTTTGTTCGCTTGAAAAAAATGTACAATGCGGCGCGCATCCTTCCTGTTTTGACGGCATGTTTGAAACAACTGAACATGTTGGAGTAAAAGTGTGTGGGCGACAATTTTCTGAATATTCTAAGGATTCATCTACGGAAATATTTCTCTTAAAGCATTATTATTCTCATAGAAAAGCATTGAATATTGAAATTCCCGTTTTTAGTGACTACCCGTTACTTACTAGCGGCAGTACTTTGGACATAATCATCTCAAATCAAATTTCTGTGGTCCTGAAAAGAACCGATTTGTTACCAATAATTCGTCTTCACAATCACTGACGGCAACCATTCCATAGATAGAATCTTGTGAGAAAATTGGCGCTTGAGAGCTGCTTTCATTGATGATGATCAATCGATACTTTGTCAGACGCCACCACCGTTGCGAAAATGTCCTTCATTGCTGCTGCCTTCATCGTTGCCGCTGGGATCAATACTGAACGTCCACCATCGTCCTATTTCCGTGAAACATCGATCGAAACACGGGTCTTTTTAAGTCCATAAAACTGTTGACCCAAAGGTCTGTAACTGACATTTATCTGATGTTCGTATTGGGAATGCACCTATGAACGATGTTGGTTGGTTCTGAAATTTTTACTGGGTATGACAGGAATTGAAATTTTTAACAGTTTATCGTAAATATTGTTAAGTCTCACTGGAGTTAGCAAACTGGTGAAGTCGATTGAAATCTCCAAAATCCATCGTAAAATAACGGGGTTATTAACGATCAAAATCTTACAAAGCTTTTGCAATATAAGTTTTCGGTGAAATAAAGAGTTTTCGGTGGATAATTTCAAACCAATTTTCGTGAAAATTCAAAAAAAAATCACGTTGCCACATGGACTTTCCTCGAAAATTCATAAGAACAACTCTGAAGAGCTTCTTCTGTTTGCGAAATATTTTTTTTTATAAAAATTCTTTATTTTTATTTTTTTAAGGGACTTGCAGCCCTTGGCTGGCTCATCTCTTAGAAATTTTGAAAAATCAGAATAATTTCTTTTGGAGTTTCCCCTAAAAAAATTTGAATAGATTTCGGAAATTTGAAAAAAAAAATAACTCTCACTTCTTATACTCATCCAATGTAAGTGAAAGCTTATGGGCTTGTGATTGCTGGTTGTATTCATTCATGTTAGGCCAAATAACCAACGAACTGAGTGCCTGAATAATTCATTTGTTTTGAGATAACGATCAATTTGTTTCCGTGAGGTGAAGAAGAATGCTTCTCTATTTTTTTTTCACGCGCTGAACTCCCTAGCTACGTGATATTCTGATGAAACAAAACACTGGTAAAAGCGATACGCAACCCAAGCTTGGTAGGTTAGTGAAACCAAAACCATAAACAAATACATTATACTACGGTGTTGCCCCGTTTGTTGTTCAATTTTGTTGAAGATGTTCGTTCTCATGCGTGTTGAAAACGAACTTACAAGTTGACACCGATCTGTGTGGCCTTTTCCCGCCCGGCACATGCATGCTATCAAATTAGGGTACACTTTTTGATGGGTGGTTCTCTAAATTTACGCTGGGTAGTAAACGTATATCGCGCTCGAGATGCGTCTGGCATATAAACATTCTTTTGTAATGGATCGCTTTACATAAAATAATTCTAGATGAAGCAAAACGATCAGAGGAGAATCGTCTATGTATTTTTAAATTAGTTTTATAGTTAGCAATAAAGTGAACTTCTAAAGATTTTGTGATAGATTTGTACTGAACTTGAATCGTGAAGTATTTTCCAATAAACTATGGTTAATTCAATCGATCCAGTTATTGGTAAAGCTAGTCAATACTGAATGTGATGCTAGTGAAGGTCATTATAAACACCGTATTCACTAGCAGACGAAATCAAGCGAAGTTCGAAACAAGACAACATTGCTGTTGTACTCTGCTACTAATTACTGTGTGCCGCCATATAGACCAC
Source organism: Armigeres subalbatus (assembly GCF_024139115.2). Classification (NCBI taxonomy): domain Eukaryota; kingdom Metazoa; phylum Arthropoda; class Insecta; order Diptera; family Culicidae; genus Armigeres; species Armigeres subalbatus. Next base: position 183,226 of record NW_026941818.1, read on the forward strand.
ATAATAGTAAAGGTGTATTTTTAGAACTTTGTTGGCGTGGCCGACTTTTTCAAACATTTTTGAATCTTTCTGATTGTTTAATTTTCGCAAATATTTGTCACCTCACCGAACAACACATGGCACTTGTAGTGACGAGTAACGGGTGTACCGTGTTCTTGGTCTCGATAAAAATATAGGAAGTGTAGTCGATCAACAGATTCCGCAAATCCGGCTCTGTCATGAGTGCTTAGTTTGTTTGACCATTTGATCCGCATCTTATTCCCCAGAGACATCGTGTCTACAGTTTGAATGAAATCGGTACGATGCGAGATCGAATTAAATGATGACATGACAGACGGAGCCGAGTCTAGTATGAACAAGGCACTGAAGGCGATCTTACTGTTGAGGTCGAAATGAATGTTTATTTCGAAGCACACATAATAAGAAGGAATACATATGTAGTGCAAACTTTCCAGGTTAGTAGAGACGTTCTGAACTTGACTGTTAAGAAAAGTAATGAGCTGTGAAGTGCACAGCACATGCTTCAAATAGAAACCCATAGTGGCAGCTTAAACCGAATTGGTTACAGCAACTCATATCCGACTTCATTCGGTCGTACATAAGTCACGGAAACTCATCTGATCATTACCTTAAAACCAGACAGCAGCAGTGAATTAACCTTACATTATCGTAACGACAGTTTGCGGTACCTAGCTAGACTGATCATCGAATTTTAAACGGCCACAGGCTATATACTCATCTTGATCTTGATACCCAACAGACTGTTATGCATCATGAAAAATAAATTATCGTGACAAAATTTGTAAGCTAGCCGCGTCTACATTACCATGCTGGCACAGTTTGAAATTGAGATTATATTGATCGCAAAATAACCCATTTGTGTGCTGATGGAATGACCTTTCTCTTTCAGCTGTGCTACCAATTTTTTCGATTGCTATGTTACTACGTAAATAGACCTACTTGTATATTATCATTAGAGATGTTTTGCAATTCCTGATCATAATATCTGGTTTATAGTGACGTTTGAGTGATAAAACGGCCTACTTTCCATACCAATGACAGGAGTGCTTTAATGAACATTCTAACATCAAATTCTCCAAAGGCAAGTTTATCTATCGCCTTTATGGCCTATCAAGTACACAATGTGGCACGATTTACATGGAATCTGTTAATTTCTGCAGCAACATGATTTTTCGGCAAGATTGGTCATTTTAAGTGAATAAAATTGTACCATTTTGGTATAGATTAATCATATTTAAGCCTATTTTTGGTCATTGCAAAAAATAGCGTGTGCAACTCGTTGCAAAACTCGATTTTTCAGAACTCGTAGTATTTATCCAACTCGGCACGATAAACGGATAAACGGATAAACGTACATCATCTTTTTGCAACTAGTTGCACAAACTTCTTTTTCAGTTGATGCTATTCAGCCGTAATCTGGAAAAGTGACTTAACCGCCATTTCATGTTGTAAAATGGTGGTTAAGTCACTTTTCCAGATTACGGCAGAATAGCATCAACTGAAATAGTAGTTTGTGCAACAAGTTGCAAAAAGATGTTCCATTTTTCTGTTGAAGAGCTCGATGAATTGTGCTCGTTAACACCATTTTTGGGAAATGGCGTATACGTCACTTTTCCAGATTACGGCAGTATTGGTCTAATATATTTTTATAAACTAATTGTGTGCAAGAAATTCAATTGGATTCCATTTATTTTTTATTGCAGATGTCTTAATATGTCGCGGCCAATAATTCATCTAGTATGTACCATAAATGATGGCAATCCTTCCTCATTGCGTTTTTCATTTACGTTATTCCAAAAGGATTTCGAATGTGATCGGAGCCTAGATTGAATTCCCTGCTTGTATCGGTGATAAGAGGTCTCACTCAAGCGTTTGTATTATGAGTTGAGCCTGACATAAAGTTGTTAGAGCGGGAGTGTATGAAATTTGGTGAATCTTTTGAGGGCGGCCTTCTTCGTTCTTTTCAGCATACGTAATAAATTTATGTCATCCAAGGAACACGGGAGCTATCGCGAATGATTTTCTTCGGGACATGCTCATCCATAAATATGCCAATCCAAATTACACAGCAAATAGTTTTGAAAATTCAACGACGTGTAAAATTACAGCTTATCCCATCAAACCAATTAACATTCGATATTATATCAAATTTGATTGAATTTTACAAGCAAGCACCGTTTACATTTATTTCGATTTGAAAGAATATTGATATCGATTGAATGTGACGTTTATTTGCATGCTCCAAATATGTGCATGAAAATACATTTAAAATCACAACATATTTTTATCTGTGTATAGTTGTGCAGATATGTTCCAGATCAGCAACGTGACTAATGAGAATAATCGCTTTATGGATCTTTACACAGAAAAAAATAATGAACAGTACTAACTGGCCGACAATGTGTATCGATGTGTTGAAGACCCCGAGTTCGATCTGGAGGTATGTAGGCAGCACACAGTATACAGTTATAACTGGTGACGGTTTTTGAGAACGATGGATACCCGAACGGAATCCCAAGCGTCATCCTCGATGGCTTTCGCCTTTAGTCTCGTACTAACAGCAACGAACACTCCTCCTTCTATAGTTTTCGCTCTGTTGTTTGAGTTGCGGTCACATCGGAATATCTCGCAGCCGTAGCCTATTATTCCATCCAACATTTTGGTAGTATATGCTGACATCGGAACTCAGGTATTTGGACGATATAGCACTGGAAATCGGAACATCAAGTAGGGTAACGATTGAATGCTCAGTGTACTTGCCTGGAGACGGAGTTCGGAAGACCTCATCTTCTAACTCAGACGCACGACCGGGACGGCTGTTGGTCGCTGGCAGGAGAGGCTTGACTGTGTTGAGATGGATAGAGGCTACCTCAGAGCTAGCGGCAAGATTGCGTCCCGATGTCCGATTTGTAGTTTTAAAGTGAGGTTGGCTGAACGAACGACTTAGAGCAGAAGCGGATCAGGAGCGGATTGCTCCGTGCTGTGCTGTGTGCTATTTTGTGCGGTTGATGAGCAAATGAATTAGTACGCGATCAATCGTATTTCATATAACCAGAAAGCGCACTTTATTGTGCTTTGAACAGCACTCAGAAAAATCGCATGATCTTCCGCTTTGAGCGGCCGGAATGTAAATTTATCATGGTTTCGTTTGGCATGCCTGTTCGATAGGAAGGGAGTGAGTAGAATATTTTAAATACGTTGTAATATATCCCATCTCATAGATGGCATCGCTTACCGGAGTATATCCAGATAAAATATCCTTAGTATCTAAAACAATACCCTTTCTCAAGATGGAGCGTGGAGATCATTTCACGTTGAGCATCCGTGCGAAACAGTGCATAGTCCGCGTACGGTCGATTCTTCTTCCGGTTTTTTCCTTAAAGCCAGTTTTTTTACCGAAACTGAAGTACTAGAGTGAAAGTGTGCTTATTTGAAGCAATCATTTGAAAAGTTTTCGTCGTTTTTCGCAAAAACAGACTTTTTTTTGCAAAACTCATCGGCGTCCATCGTCACGCAGGCGAAGTCATCATCGCCCAAAGCCGACAGTCCCACCACCATCATCACTGATCGTGCGCCTCCACCAACACAGGCGCTGTTGTCCCGACACCCGCAGCTGTAGCCTCGATCGCGGCACGGAGGAAAGGCCGTCCGTTCGGTGTGTGCTGCTACAAGTCCCAGCCGGTGACATAGGGGCCCCATACACGCTCCGACAGGTTGTACAACTTTGACTCCGCCCAAGGGAATTTGGTTCGATCGAAGTAAAGTCGAACCGTCTGTGGGCAAGTTGTACTATTCAACAGTTGTACAACTTGTCCACAGACAGACGGTCCGACGTTGCTCCAACCGAACCAAATTTCCTGAGGTGGAGCCAAAGTTGTACAAACATGTCGGAGCGTGTATGGGGCCCTATAGTAACGGGTGGCCACTAAATAGCAGGAATGAAAAGAATGGCTCGGGAAGAAAACTACAAAGAATTACAGTTCAATCTGATATACGTTATATAAAGAGTTGGCCTTAATCTTTAAACTTAGTTTAATAAATAATAGCATATGATCCACCGTGCGGCGTAGATTAATCTTGCAGGTATCGCATGACCGATGGACGGTGGCCATTTCCGGATGATGCTTCTGATCCTATTGATGAGTTGCTTCGTGTCTTTGGCCTTCCAATCTCCTTTGAATACAATGGAGCTCGGTCTACTTAAAATCCTTTAACAGTTTTCGAATCATTTTCACGTTCAAGAGTGTGCATTGTATACTTTTCCCACGATTTTTGTTCGCTTAAAAAAATTATACAACGCTACGCGCATCCTTCCTGTTCTGGCGGCATTTTTTAAACAACTAAACATGTTGGAGTTAAAGTATTGGGGCGACAATTTTCTGAATATTCTAAGGATTCATTTACATATGGAAATATTTCTCTGAAAGCATTAATGTTCTCATAGAAAAATATTGAAATATTGAAATTCCTGTTTTTTAGTGACCACCCGTTTTTTTTTTCCTCGTTTGTCGGGTGAAGATCACTGCGTCCAGATTTTAGGACTATTGTGATATACCCTTTTGCTGTGAAATACGCAAGTTATCTCAGTAACATGTTTGTCACTGAGATACCTTGGTATCGACTGAACTCAAGACCATCTATTATTGATGAATAGAGATCCTGAGTTACAGTATGTGACTCCCCCATTCTGGCGAGACTAGCTTTATGAAGCCAAACACGTCCTTGGGGGATAAGATCCATATAGGCCCTAAAAAGGGCTTGCTGAGAACTTTGAACCTACGTTGGGTGAGTGCACTGCAATAGCAGAGGATGTGTTCTGATGTTTCTCTCTCTTCGTCACAGAAGCGGCAATTTGAGGTTTGGAGTGCTCCGATCTTTTGTAGATGGTATCTGCAGGGGCAGTGTCCAGTTATTAGACCGGTGTAGATGTTGAGATCCCTTTTGTTGAGACGTAATAGTTGTGGGGTTTTCTTGGGGTTAATCGTTACGAGCCTTTTGGATTGGCGCGTATGGGGAATTGCATTCCAGTTTGATGTGATTTGACTGACCATATATTTGTTCAGTTCCATTTTACAGAGCAGTCTGAGATCCCGCAGAAGGGCTCAGGGCCAATGAACCTTTCATTAGATCCATTCCTGGCTAGCTCATCAGCAATCTCGTTTCCCTCTAGACCCGTATGTCCTGGGATCCAATATAGGTAGACTCGATTGCGTATGGATAAGTTTTTCAAAGCCAGAATGCATTCCCACACTAGCTTTGAGTTACAAGTGTAGTTATTAAGCGACTTAAGTGCCGCTTGGCTGTCAGAGAAAATACATATTTTTGCAAATCTATACTTTCTCCTCAGGCATAATAACACGCATTCTAATATTGCATATATTTCTGCCTGAAATACTGTGGGCCACTGTCCTAAGTGAACAAAAATTTTTGTTGTAGGGCCATAGATTACGGATCCTGTCAGATTATTCATTTTCGAACCATCTGTGAAGAAATTTATAGAGCCTGTTGGAACGCTGGGTCCACCTCCTTCCCACTCCTGGCGGGAAGGAATGAACACATCGTAAGGTAAGTCATAATTGACTACCATTTCCATCCAGTCACTACAAATTCCTATTGCGGGATTTATGGCAAATTCATTTAATATGCTGAGGTGACCCGTAAGGTCTCCCGACAGCAGTGTTTTTGTTCTCTTTAACCTTAGAGCACTTTTTTCCGCTTCCAGCTTTATGAATTGATCTAACCGGGGCAGGTGAAGCATTGCGTCTAGGGCCAAAGTGGGTGTACTACGAACTGCACCAGTGATGGCTATGCAAGCGGTGCGTTGGATTTTGTTGAGCTTAGCCCTTGCAGCAGCCTCATTAGTTTTAGGCCACCAGACAAGGGAGCGTAAGTTGTCCTGGGACGGACAATGGTTTTATATATCAACATGATCATACTTGGTTTTAGGCCCCATCTTTTACCAAGGGTTTTTGAACAAACCCAAAGTGTATTGAGACCTTTCTGCACAACTGATTGGAGATGAGAGTTCCAATTAAGCTTTGCGTCGAGTATGACACCTAGATATTTTACTTCACTTGAATAAACTAATTCTGTTTGATTCAAGAAAAGGGGTTTCAGTTGTACCTTTCTCCGTTTGGTGAAAGGGATAATGGAAGTTTTTGTAGGATTTATGCCTAGTTGATACTTTTGACACCAGGAAAAAGTGTGATTTAGGCAGATTGCATTCTTTCCACGATAACACTTTCGAATTTGCCTCGTACAATAATGACAACGTCATCAGCATATCCAACCACTTCGAAGCCTCTTCTCTCTAAGCTGTCTAGAAGCTCATCCACCACCAGTGACCACAACAAAGGAGAAAGCACTCCGCCTTGCGGACACCCCTTGTTGCTTTAACAGTGATGTATGAACCGCTAAGCTCAGAGGAGATTTTCCGATTAGCTAGCATAGCATGTACCCAGGTAACAATGCATGGGTCGAATTTTCTCCTCAACATTGCTGACCCTATAGACGAATAAGAAGCGTTATCGAATGCGCCCTCAATATCAATAAATGCTACAAGAGCAATTTCTTTTGCATTAAGTGTTTTTTCGATTTTTTGAACTACCGTATGTAGTGCCGAGATCGTAGATTTTCCACTTTGATAAGCGAATTGGTTTTTTGACAAAGCCATCCCTAGTAACATTTTGGTTTTATTTTGGTTTTATGACACTCTTGTAGTGTAAATTATGCTCTTCAAGAGCGTCATAAAACTTGAAATGTTACTTGGGATTGCTTTCATAAATTTGTGATTTATGTACTCGCATAGTACCTTTTCCATAATTTTGAGCATTACAGAGGATAAACTTATCGGCCTGAATGCTTTGGGGTTGGTTTTATCTCTCTTGCCTGCCTTCGGAATGAAGACAGCCCGGATTTGACGCCAATCGTTAGGTATGTGCCCCAAAATCAGACTCGCCTTAAAAATCTCAACCAAGGGTGGAACCAGTGTTTTCTCCTCTTTTTGGATCAACGCTGGGAATATTCCATCCATGCCAGGAGACTTAAATGGCTCGAAAGATCTCACAGCCCTCTCAACCCTGGCCCGAGTGAAAGCTTCCTTTGCAACCTTTATTGCGTCTTTTTTAGATCCAGAAACCCATGATTGGATCTCTTGTGGATCTGAGACAGCAATTCCAGTGCCTTGGTCGCCGATGCTCGACTCAGGGATTGAATCAGGGAAGTGGATCTTTAACAATTCGCTCAATGTATCGCTAGGCTCTACAGTGAGCGAACCATCCGTCTTTCGGAGGCTACCCACACCATTGGAGTGGTCTTTTGTGTGTTGTGTGTTAGTGTGAAGGCTAAGCTAAGTATATTTTTAATCTCTCGCTCTCGTTGTAACCCCTTTCTTCCCCTCTTTTGGTAATTTGAACCAGGTCTGTTTTTGATAATCCGTTTTCTCTGTGTGTTTGTTAATTAGTTCTGTGTTCTGTATTTTTTCCCCTGTGATAAGTGTTTAATTGTGTGTGCCTCGCTGCTGCGATACAATTAAAGTCTGCAATGCGCAAAGGCGGTGATGGCGGGGGTACCGTATTCCTTGTCAAATAATGCCTTGTTGGCTTCTGATGCTCTGCGCCAAAATAAAATGGACACTAGCAACACCAATCTTTCCCCCACGACCCCCGCCTCAAGGCCTACCCTCCCGACTCTAGTGGGCCATATGTTGTTTTCTTCCGACCCAAAGGCAAGCGGTTGACAGCAAAGATCTGGAAAAGTGATTCTCGTCTGTCACGACCATTGACCTGGTTGGGTCCAGTAAGCTTCGCGTCACGGTCAGTGATCGCAAACAGGCCAACGAGATTGCCACCTGTGAGCTTTTCACTCTCGAATATAAGGTGTATTTACCGTCAACAGTGTGTGAGATCGCGGGGGTGGTGACGGAGGGAAGTATGACATGCGACGACTTGAAACAAGGTTTCGGTCGTTTTCAAGAACGTTTCTTTGGCTCCTGTTGCGATACTGGATTGCAAACAAATGTATTCGGTGTCGCAGGAGGGAGAGAAGCGAAATTATTCCCCGTCTGACTCTTTCTGCATCACCTTTTCCGGGTCCGCACTGCCTGACTACGTAGTGATTGGCAAACTTCGTCTACCTGTTCGGCTGTATGTACTGAAGGTGATGAATTGTGTTAATTGCAAGCAGCTGGGCGGTGTGCTGCAATAAACCTCGCTGTGCATCGTGCGGAGAGATGCATGTGGATGGCGCGTGCAACACGCCACCGAAATGTGTCTATTGCAACGACGGCCCTCCACATGCTCTTGAAGCATACCCGACGTACATACAGCACTGAATCCATCAGAAGTGTTCTCTTCAGCAGCGTTCTCGACGTAGCTACGCCGAAATGCTGAGGAAGGCCGCTTAACAAGTTGTTTCTGACACCATCTACTCGTCTCTTCCTTTGGACGATCAAGGTAGCTCAGACTCCGAAGTTGAAAATGGGGCCTTTGTTTTCAAAGGCTCAACGAGGAAACGAGTAAAACAAAGCCAGGGTCCCTCGAAAAAGCCTAGAAAATAGCCTCAAAGTGAGCCCCATTCCAACACGGCGAAATCAAACGCAGGTGGAACTCAAAAACGTTCAACTTTTGTAGTTTCACATCAGGATGAACAAGAGTTTCCACCGCTTCCGGGGACATCTAAAATCCCAAATTCCCCAATTTTTGCTATTTCTCCAGAAAGAGCCAGAAAGAGAGCATAGAGAGCGAGCACAACGACCTCCGAGCGCTGCAATGTTCACACTTTCTGGCATCGTGGAGCTCATCCTCAACTTCTTCGATGCTTCCAACCCCGTGAAAAACATGGTCAAAACTGTTCTTCCTATTTTGACTCCTCTCCTGAAGCAGCTGGCTTCGAAGTATTCTTTCAAAATTAGATATTTTCAAAATTTTAGTTAACAAATTACAATGCGATGCTTTTGCTTCATGTGAAACTTGGCTAACACCAGATGTGAACCTTCATTTTCCCGATTTTAACATCATTCGCCGCGATCGGGCAAATTCATAAGGAGGGGTGCTTTTAGGGATCAAAAAACAGCACTCCTTCTGTAGAGTCGATTTTGCTCCGATGTCAGGCACCGAAGCTGTCGCATGTCAGGTGACTATTCGAGGAAAAGACCTCAGTATCGCCTCGATATATCTTCCTCCAAACACCGCGATATCTCGTAGAGATCTCTCGCACATCTGCTCGGTTATGCCCGAGCCACGGTTGCTCTTCGGGGATTTTAACTCCCACGGAACAGGCTTAGGGGAACTGTACGACGACAACCGTTTATCAATGATATATTTACGACCTCTGCGACGACTTTAATATGACAATTTTGAATACAGGAGAAGTTACACGAGTGGCCCCTCCAGCAAGAGATAGCCGTCTAGATCTTTCCATTTGTTCGAGCTCATTAGCGTTGGACTGTACTTGGAAGGTGGTCCAAGACCCCCATGGTAGTGATCATTTGCCGATCGAAGTTTTAATTTCCAATGGACATAATCAATCCGCTTCTATCGACCTCTCATATGAGCTCACAAAGCACATCGATTGGGGGAAATATGGGGAGGCCATCACTGCCTACAGTCGATAGAAACACAAAAGTCATCCATTATTGAGCATAACATAACGTTTAGCTTTAAAAACCGTGCGGTTTAGCAAATCCGCCGACCGAATTAGAAGCGAATTGGTTGAAATAAGTAGTTGGATTGTCGTTTAAATTAAATTTGAAAAAATAATCAGTATCAACTTCGACGGTAATTAGCTCTATCCTGTTAGACTCGTACCAAAAGTCCGCAATATAACACATTTCGATATTCAGACACGATAATAAAAAAACTTTCGAATGCCTTACAAATATTCAAGGCAGTCTAACACAAAGCTATTGCCAACACACTTTCATTAACATCAATGAGCTAGGAGATTTATCGCGAAAAGATTTATGTTAGGTTATTTAAATTTGAACGGAAATCCAATGCTATTCGGTGATGAATAAAGTGGATGAACCGAATTAGGATACAGTTTTTTTTATTTCATTATGCGGGAGCCATTCGCCAAATTTTTTCACGAAGCTGTGTAGGAATAGCAAAGAACGAAGCATGTCGAGAGTCTAAGATGATTAGCTGCATAGCAAACTATGCCCTCGAAATATTTCGTTTGTTAAACACACCCCATAACCACGCCAAATCGGTTTATTCTACCAGAGAAAGACTGTGTCGTTCTTGGTTAGCATTGCCGTTGCTTTATGTTATTACTTCGGTGCTATGTGCAGCACGTTGGCGGTTGCTAATTGAGTGGAAAACGCGGCTTGGTTTTCATCACGGACTTTTTTCTGTGCCATGCGTTTTTGGCGCGTTCCTTAGCTGTGGTCGTCTTCGTTGTCGCCGCTGTGTTCATTGAACGATCTTGGATAGCCCGCGGTGTGATTGTCGTTAAACTGTCAGGTCCATGTGGTTCGTTTTCGAACGATGAGCTGATAGGCGAAGGATTTATTGCAGCTGTTTATGCAGGCAAGGCCCCCTTAACATCCGGATTTGTGGATTGGCCGTAGGAAATTGAAGTTTGTGGTCTTGTGATTGACGCTTGTACTCATTTGGATCATTAAGGTTTGGGGAAAGATTTACTACGTCGGTGTGTTGGAAATTTGGTTGAAGATATAAGTTGAGTACGCTATAGGTTGAGAACGGCTACTCCTCCATCACTTTAGAAATATTATATCGTAACAAAAAATTAGATAAAAGCAAAAAAAAATCGAGTTGTGTTACCGAAAACGAACGGATGAAATAAGTGCCTTTTCTATGTTTCGGGATGATATGGATGTGGATATTTTTACATAATGTAATCGATGTTGATTAGGACAGATCATGTTTCAAGATGGTTTAAAAATCCTAACTCATAAATCCTAATATGTATAGCATTTATTTGACAATTTAATCTGAATTAAGGACGGAAGTCGGGTCCATCTTAGCCGTGTGGTAAGACGCTCGGCTACAAAGCAAGACCATGCTGAGGGTGGCTGGGTTCGCTTTCCAATCCGGTCTAGGAAAATTTCGGGTTGGAAATTATCTCGAATTCCATTGGCATAAAAGTATCATCGTTCTTCTTCTTCTTATTGGCATTACATCCCCACACTGGGACAGAGCCTTAGTGTTCGCAGCTTAGTGTTCATTAAGCACTTCCACAGTTATTAACTGCGAGGTTTCTAAGCCAGGTTACCATTTTTGCATTCGTATTATCATGAGGCTAGCACGATGATACTTTTATACCCAGGGAATTCGAGACAATTTCCAATCCGAAAATTGCCTAGACCGGCACCGGCAATCGAACCCAGCCACCCTCAGCATGGTCTTGCTTTGTAGCCGCGCGTCTTACCGCACGGCTAAGGAGGGCCATCGGAGTATCATCGTGTTAGCCTTTTTTTACAAGGAGTAATCTGCCGTTCTACGCATAACTGTCCCATGTACATAGGAATCCCAGCAAACATGGGATAAATTGTGTATGACGACAGTAATGAATTATGCACTGACCCAGAACACGCGTAGTAGTTGCCAAGCTACCACATGGCAGTGTACCGGAGTGTGGGATTCTCCTCATTCACACAGGCACTTACACCATTTGAGACTCACTTGGATGCTCCTTACTGCCTGGGCCAACAGATACTACACTAAGACACAAGCAGCAGTAGCAATCAAGTGAAATGTCGCCAAGCGATTATAAATTGCACTTAAAACAAAATTCGTCTCGGCTTAACCTTCGCTTCCACAAAATTGTGATCCTTAAGAGAACCGATTGATTTTCAATAATCCGCCTACCCAATCACAAACTGCAACAAAACCAAAAAAGGATCTTGAGAAAATTTCACTTGGCTGCCACTGATGCCATCCATGCGAATAAATATTTATAGCATCTCCCTCCGACGCGCGCTCGTGATTCTGCTACGGACGGCAATTTTTTGGCGTCGCAAAGCGGTTAATTTGCACTTTTAATAAAATCCTCCACACAACAACCTTCCCTTGTATAAAATGGTGGACCTGCAAAGAACCAATTTATTAGTTCTGCAACAAAATCAGATCCTGAACCAAACAAGAAAATTTCACAAGAAAATTCAGGCCCCTCGATTGTTTGCGCATTTTGGTAAAGTGTTTTTTCTCGTTACTTCAGAGGTGAACCAGCCTAGGGCTACAAGCATCTTTAATAAAGAAAATGTATGAAAAATTCTCGTTCGTTCACTGGGCTTACGTTTTTGCTTCATCGCGTTGGCGTTATTTTCTCCCGGACCCGTCATCACTCGGTGGCCGACTCGATCGGGGAAAATGTGCCCACCCGGGTAGAAACCGTGATATTGATAACAAAATATGATATTAACTTGTTTGAAATAAGAGTTAAAATAACTAGCGAAAATAACAAAAACTTGAATCGAAATATCATAAAAATATCGAGTTTTGCTATTAAGAAGAACAAACTAATAGCTCAAGATATTGATAACACAGACAAACAGACGTAACACTAGAGAAATTTCCATCGACCATGACTTCAACGATCAATTTGAATTGGATCGATTGCGCGTTTCACAACTAGAGGCGCTAGCGTCGTAATCCTCCAAGTTTGACATTTCACTCCAGCGCCTTCTGGTGACAATGTCATACGAAACATTGTTTCGTGCAACATGCTCGCAAGATGGTGGTAGAGGAGTTGGGCGATGAATTTTTCTGAAAAATGTTCAAACTGTTACGTCTGTTTGTCTGTGTTGATAAGTTGATTGATATTGATTGTTAATGGAAAAACCTGATATTTTTATGATATTTCACGGCAATTTTTTGTTATTTTCATTTGTTATTTTTACTCTTATTTCAAACAAGTTTATATCATGTTTTGTTATCAATATAACGTTTTACTGTTAATGAGCCATTTTCGTCTACCCGGGCAAGCGCTCTGCACTTGGAGGCGCGGGTAAACCCTCCAGACTTCTTTTGCAGAGCAACGTATACTCATTGTTCCCAATCGACGACGCCGGAAATCCGCCGGATAAGAAGCAGTAATCGAAGTGATATAATGAAAGTGTTGCCGGCCAACAAAGACCATAAATCCGTCGTGGAGTTCCTTTTTTTTGTCTTTATTAAGGAGACTTTCAGCCCTAGGCTGGTTCGTCTCCGAACTGGAGTTCCTCGAGGACCACAAGTATGAGCTTAAAACTCATGTTAAATCTCAAATTCTCAAATCTCATCGGTGATTCAAATTCAGATTTGAGTATGATTCTACCAACATTTGACCCCCCTACACAAAGCCGCTCAATGCTTCACTGCGAGGACGATATGAAGGATGAAGATCTCATTGCGAACTCGAGAGCTACGTATTGAAGCCAGTCACGGTGCACAAAATCGCTCGTCACGACAAGGCGAGGAAGTTTCGCGACCAGCTTTATCTAGTCCATCTAGAGCATGGCTCCTGTTCCTGGTAGGACTTGAAGCAGGTCAGGGTGATAAACTACACAGTCGTCGACTGGGATCGATACCGACCCGTGCACGGCAACGTGACCCAGTATACGGGCACGACATAATCGTTCATGACCATAAATGGCAAAGTGTGCGACAAGATGGAGGTGGTCGATCCAAAGTGCATCAACTGTGGCGATAAATATCGGGCGAGCGGAGTTCCTGGAAACTCGAAAGAAGGCTTCCACAAGGACCCTGGGCTCTTCAGTAAGTCGGCATCAGCAGTCTAGGCGAAATTACAACCGAGCGAAATTACAGAGAACATCAACTACGAGGCGCCTCTCGAAACTTCGGAGGACATCGACTTGCAGCTGCGCTCCATCGAACAGACGATTTCGGTGGCCCGGTAGCAGCTCACCAGGTAAGCAACACCCTAACCATTGATACACTCACCAAAGATTTGATCCGTTTACGAAATGTTATTCGCAGGCAGTAGCAGCGTACTGGGCTGTCTGCGCTTAAGATACGTTGCAAGCGTTTGACAAAAAGCATCCAGTCCAGAATGGTGGACCTCGGAAATAATGATTTCTCCAATAAGAATCGCGCTCTTCCAGAATCTTCCAGAGCGATAGTGGCAAAACTCCAACGAGGCCTGGATGGCCTGACAGAATATCTCACCAGCTGGAAGCTCTGTATCAACGCGGCAAAGACCCAGGTCATCATTTCCCCCCACGACAGTGCAAGTGGAATGGGCCAATGAGGCCGAGTACCTTGGCTTGACCCTCGACACCAAGCTTATTTTACGTCAACAGGTTGACAAGACGGTGACAAAGTGCAACGATTTGTTGAAACTACTGTACCCTCCCTCTGATTAACCGACGGTCGTCATTGTCCCTGAAAGATAAGCTTGCTGTCTACAAGCAAATCATCATCCCCGTGATCGATTATGGCAGCGGTTCTCAACCTTTTACTTGAGAGGTACCCCTTCGAACTATTTCATTAATTGAGGTACCCCCTATTTTTTTGCTGTAAATGAAAAAAGTATAAATCATAACATACACCTGTGTTCAGAATAATAGCAGCGGAAGCCGTTTTTCATACAAAATGCTGTAACTTTGTACCCCGATGATCGATTTAGCTGAAATTTTGGCAGTGAACTACAAATATGTTGTATTTTACACATACTAAGTAGCATTTTTTCAAATGACGCGTTCAAAAATTACGCACTAGGTCAAATTGTTCAAAAAAATAGCAGTTTTTATTTTTGATATATTGCCCAATTCATATGTCAAATTCCACAACTTGTATTTTTTAAATTAAAAACTTCAAATTTATAACTTCCCAATCAATAATTTTCCTGATATTTCCAAAACAAAAACTGCTATTATTTTGAACAATTTGACCTAGTGCGTAATTTTTGAACGCGCCACTCGAAAAAAATGAAACATAGTATGTGTAAATTTCAACATATGTGTAGTTCACTGCCAAAATTTCAGCTAATTCGATAATCGGGGAACAAAGGCTTGTCAAAATTGACTATTTTGTATGAAAAACGGCTTCCGCTGCTATTATTCTGAACACAGGTGTATATGAAAAATGGACCTGAAACCTAACGGGATTTATGGCTCTCTAAAAAGTTGGCTGAACCATGGCTTTATCTTTCAACAGGACTTTCATACCTATTGGAGCCTTCCGAGCCTCTTGAATGGAGATTTCCGAGCCTATTGTACGAAGTCTTCCGATCCTCTTAAATGGCGGCTTTCGAGCCACTTAAAATGAGGCCTCTGAGCATCTTGATAGATCGCTTCAAAGCCTCTTGTAAGATGAATTCCGAGCCATTTGAACGGAGGCTTCGGAGCCTCTTGTAAGAAGTTTTTCGAGTCTCTTGAAAGGAGACTGTCGAATGACTTGAGCCGCATGAAATGAGGACTCCGAGCCTCTTGAAAAAAGCTTTTCGAGCATCTTGAAAGGAGCCATCCAAGCCTTTTGAAAGAAGGCTTCCGAGCCTCTTAAATGCATGTTTTCGAGCCTCTTAGAGCCTTTTGAAAGTAGGCTTACAAACGTTTTGTAAGGAGGCCTTCGCCTTGCGTGCCTTTTGAGTGGAGGCTCCCGGGCCTCTTGGGAGGAGGCTTCCGGGCCTCTTGAAAGGAGGCTGCCGGACCTCTTGAAAGGAGGCTGCCGGGCCTCTTGAAAGGAGGCTGCCGGGCCTCTTGAAAGGAGACTGCCGGGCCTCTTGAAAGGAGGCTGCCGGGCCTCTTGAAAGGAGTCTGCCGGGCCTCTTAAAAGGAGGCTGCAGGGCCTCTTAAAAGGAGGCTGCCGGGCCTCTTAAAAGGAGGCTGCCGGGCCTCTTAAAAGGAGGCTTCCGGGCCTCTCGAAAGAAGGCTTCTCAGCCACTTAAAAGATTTCTAGTCTCTTGAAAGGAAGTTTTTAAAACTATAGAAAGAAGGCTTCCGAAATTTTATTTAACGGTGTCTCCCAAGCCTCTTGAAAGCAGGCTTCTAAACTGCTTGGAAAGAGGTCTCGAAAAGCGTAGAAAGATGCTTCTAATCCTCTTGGAAAGAAGCAACTTAGCTTTTCAAAAAAAAACTTCGTGCCTCTTAAATTGTGGCTTCCGGAACTTTAGATTCGAGATTTTTGTTTGAAAGCATATTTTTAACATATTATCCAACATTTTGTAGAGGTGATGCAGCCTAGGGCTTAAAACCTCTCAAATAAGGACAAAAGAAAAACATTTTGTTTCAATGAGGTAGACCGCATTGAAATTTTTAAAATTTGTTCATTCGACGTTTTGTGCTTTTGATCTGTTTTCCACAGTCCTTTATACACTGAGCGAGTTGTGGAGGGCAGGGTTCAATAGGCTTTGATTTACTGATCGTTATGCATATTATGTACAAGATAATGTTTTGAAATTAAAAACATTACACTTTATCAATAAATTTTGATTGGAATTGAAATACATCCGCCATTACCCATTTTTGTCCGAGGTAGGTATCCTCAGGGGTACATGTACCCCAGGTTGAGAACCGCTGGATTACGGCATGCTGGTCTGGGAGTGCTGTTCTAAAAGGCAGCCCTTGCTTTGCACCGTTCAATATGCAAAAACGATCCGTAAATAGCATCTACGCTACCATAAATCCATAAAATAGTTCGGGAGATTCCATAAAGAATAATTTTATGATCCATAAAAATGAAATGAAAAATGATCCATAAAATCTATATTTTGATCCATGAAATTTCAAATTTGAACAATTTTTATATATCATTAAAACTATGGATCATTTTACTGAAATTATGGATCATCATCACGATAAAAAATGCGCAAATTTGAAGTTTTATGGATCAAAATATAGTTTTTTATTGATCATTTTCCAAAGATTTATGGATCTTTTGTCATTGTTTTTCTTGACCATGTTAATGGAACATATTTCCCTATTAATTGCTAAATTTTAGCTTACTTATGGATAAAAAAAATTTAAATCTTTATGGAATCTCCTGAACTATTTTATGGATTTATGGTAGCGTTTTATGGAACATTCAGATATTATTTATGGATCGTTTTTCATTTTTTTTATGGATCCGTATTTATTGTTTATACACGCTTAAAATCAATAACACAGAGATATATTTGCTTCACACAAAACGGACGTAATGCGGAACAACACCTAGATGAGCGACAGTTACACAGCCTCAAAAATATCTCGTGTGGTTTTATTGAAGCTTGGATTTCAATATTTTCAGCAGTATTTGGTTCCTCATGAAACAAGGAATCTGTACAAACGTTTACATGTTAAAAAGGGCCGTTATCACGACCGTACGAGGCATTTTTGTGCCTGTGTAACTGTCGCTCATCTAGGTCACAGACAAACAGACATAACAGTTTGAACATTTTTCTGGAAAAACCATCGCTCATCTCCTCTATCACCATTTTGCGAGCATGTTACACGAAACAATGTTTCGTATGACATTGTCACCAAAAGGCGCTGAAGTGAAATGTCAAACTCGAAGGATTACGACACTAGCGCCTCTTGTTGTGAAACGCGCAATCAATCAAATTCAAATTGATCGTTGAAGTCATGGTCGATGGTAATTTCTCTAGTGTTACGTCTGTTTGTCTGTGTCTAGGTGTTGTTCTGCATTAGGTCCGTTTTGTGTGAAGCAAACACATCTCTGTGTTATTGATTTTAAGCGTGTATGCAAAAGTATGTTTTGCCGTTCTAAAACTCTTCATCGAGTTTTAAACAAGTTCTTGAGGATGATCTTCAACATCTCTCTCAGGACAAGAAAATCTGATGTCCACCGTCTGCCTGTGATAAAAACTCTCGAAGAGCGTTTTAGTAGATTATCAAATTTTGTCGTAATTTTTAGTGTAAATATGTGGTGTGTAAATAAGTTATCAAATTAAAAAAAAATCAATGCCTTTAAAGGCTACTAGGTAGTGAAATACTTCTGTTAGTTGGTCTAAGATTTCATGCTGTCAATCCAGCGAAAATATATATACAATAGAAATTCCGAACTGCCGTTGATATTTTGACTATAGCTTGATAAAAAATAATCTTCAACCGCTCTGCAGCTTTAGTACTCAGTTACTTTTGTATAAGATTTTAATTGAAATTTGTGTGCTACTTACCAAAAATTAAAATGAAAAAGAGCAATAATATCCTGCAAGTGTGACAGCGATATTCTTGACTCCAGAAGCTCCACTTGTTTAGATACATGTTTTACATTTCTACCTCCTAAACGTAAATAATCATCGCCCGCTTTTACAAGCCCACCAACAGAACACAAATATTTGCCACTTTCCGTTAGGGAAAATCTTCCCTATGATTCATAGCCACAATGAGGATTTATATCACATTTCACCACCGCGGGGTGACCGTATCGTGATTGGCTGAAAATCGTATCCATTCAACTTCACTTATCCGATGTTTCACGAATAACCACTTGACTATTCAGCTGTATTACTCCCAGCAATCACTTTCACTGCCAAAAAAGCGGAAAATTGCCCGTTTGATCAACACCGAAACATTAACCATATGCCGCCGGGTCACTTGAACACGCTGCTATCCTTACCATCCTTCAAAAAACGTTTTCAGTAGAACACTGCGTGGTTGTGAGAAATTTCATTCGATATTTGCATTGCAACTGATCTGCTGCTTGTTGACTTGAGCGCACCGCCACCGCGCGGCTCGCGTACGTCTGATTCTTCTTCTGGTTGCAGATTCTGACGCGTTGACGGTCGCGCTCGTAAGCGATCCGGTTTGTTGAATCCACTTGTTTGCAGTCGGTCGAAATCAAGCACTGAAATTTGTCGCCAGTGTATAATTTTCTGATGCTATACCGTCGTTGCCCGCAGCCGTCACTAAAATGTAGCGTAATTAATTAATTAAAATATAATTAGACTTTTTGCAAAACAACCGCGACTATAGGGGACACTAGTACGGCAGCGCACGCATAACTTTAGCCTCTAGCAAACAGCAAATATTTAGCTAATCCGGAGGGACACACCGCAGCACAACAATAAGCTAACTTAAATCATAAAAAAACATTTCTTCTCGGGAATTTCTCGCGTAGATCATTTAATTCCCTTCGCCGACGGTTCGCGGCATCATTAATCACTTTTAGCATTAAAACACTTATTTGAAGCCGAATGGCACTGCCGTTTGTTTTCCACTTTTTGCGGCATGTAGGTTGTCAGCGGATGATGATCGTTGGAAAATTATAGCTTTTCAATCCCCAAAAGGACGCTCCTCGTTGCTTACGCAGGTTTTTGTACGCGTTTGTCTGGGATGCGTGGATCGCGCGCACACCGCGTTTACTCTGACCGATCGGTGAACAGGCGTAGAACAGCTTGCTGTCGCTTCGAGAGTTCAGCTGCGATTAACTATAATTAGCCAAGAGCGAGGCTATCTCACTAGAATGGATTCGTACTTGGTTGCGTTACTCGCACTCTCGCGGACTGCTTCTGTGTTTGAGTGGAGGCGTGTTTAGTAGAGCTAAATGTTTAGTTAGCAGAATCATATTTTGCTAATTTAAGTTCATTTTAACTCTTTCTTTTCTACGATTTTTTTCAAAGATTTCAATAGGAAGGGATCACCTTTGAGAAAAATTACTCTAGTAAATTTATTTTATTTTGTGCTACCGTAGCGTTTGAAATTAATCTTTTATTTTTACTTTTCAAAATGGTTGCTAATTTCGGTTGTTGGCACCCAAACATGATCAGTTGTCGGCACCTCAATTTCCAAGAGAGATATCAAGACAAATTAAAGTAAATTACCTAATTTCAGGTTATTAGCCACGATGTAAGCAAAAATAACCATTTTTGACAACATTTAAAAAAATATACTGTAGATACTTATATGTTATTAATTTCATTGCCATTTACAAAATAAATCTTGGTATTTTCAGTTTTTTTTTTATCTTTCGTTTATTTGGAAGGCTCATTTGCCGTGAAGCGTTACGGAGCCGAAATCAAGTTTAACAATACATTTCTTGATTCTTATACATAGTGTTAGTTTTGGGGAACCGAAAGACTCGCGGTTTAGTCGAGGTTAGGGAATACAATAATACAGTAGGAAAGGAAAGGATTTTAGGGTGCTTAAGTAATTACTATGCTGATGTTCACAAAGTTGACATTCCTCGCATTTTTACATCTGTAACGGGACAAACAAACTTTTTTTGGGAGACAACGACGAGAGGAAGACATACGGAAGGATTAACGACAGACATGGAAATGTACAACAAGAGGAAGACATTCGATATGGGGTACGACAGACAAGGGAATGGGCAGACAATGATTACAGTTTTACATCAGCAACTTTCAAAATTGGTGGACCAGGGACATGTACTCGAGATCAAGGCCCGACAACACTTCCCTAATAGGCTTTGGTTGTTTTCCTCGGACCCGGAGATGTTCAGTTAGCGCAGATCTGGGGCCACGATGCTCCTCGCACGCCCACACGACATGATCGATGTCCTGATAATCCTCGCCGCAAACACAGAGATTTCCTTCCGAGAGCCCCACTCTGAAAAGATGTGCATTTAGAGTGTAGTGATTGGACATTAGACGACACATGGTTCGAATGAAGTCTCGTCCCATATTCAATTTTTGAACCATGGACGCTTCGACACCTGCGGGCGAATTGAATACAGCCATCTACCCAACTCCCCATTTGTCCATTTCTGTTGCCAGCTGTTCAAGGTTTCCTGACGAACTAATGTGCAACAACTCATCGAAGGTGATTTTCCGATCGTAAATATCACCTTCCATATCTTAGCCAAAGAGTCCGCTTTCTCATTTCCCGGGATCGAGCAATGAGAAGGGACCCAAGCCATGGTGATTGTGTAAGACCGTTGTGCTAAGGCACTCAAAGCTTTCCGTATCCCATTTAGAAGATACGCTGAGTGCTTAACTGAGTTTCATTGACCGAACAGCCTCCAAGGAACTTAGACTGTCGGTGAAGATGAAAAAGTGGTCAGGAGGTAGGGATGCGATTTGCTCGAGTGAATAGTGTATAGCTGCTAGCTCAGCAGTATACACGGAACAAGGCTCTTTGAGCTTAAAGTAGACGCTATGAAAAACGTTGAAAACACCGAAACCAGTGGAGTCATCAATTTTGACCCGTCTGTAAAAAGCTTCTCTCCTCACTGGCGTGCCCGTATTTGCTTGCAAATAATGGAGGTATGACCTCCGCACACAGAAAGTCTGGTATTCCATGAACCTCCTGCTTCATGGACAGATCAAAAGTAACAGAGGAACTGTAAGAGTCTAAGAAGTTAGCACGATTGGTGTCAACCGAAGTTGGGCTTACCTCCAGCGTTATGTACCAGTGGTAAATACTCATGAATCGAGATTGAGGGTTTTGTTCGAGCAGCTTCTCGAAGTTATCAATGACCAATGGATTGAGAACCTCATAGCGGATGAGGAACCGGAGCGATAATTCCGCGAAACGATCTGTTAGTGGAAGTACTCCCGCAAGTACTTCCAAGCTCATTGTATGTGTCGAATTCATACATCCTAACGCGATACGGAGACAGCGGTATTGAATCCTTTGAAGCTTCAGCATGTGTGTTTTAGCCGCGGACTGGAAGCAGAAACTACCGTATTCGAGGACCGACAAAATGGTTGTTCTATACAACGTCATAAGATCTTCGGGATGCGCTCCCCATGTTCCGGTTATTGATCGCATGAAGTTGATCCGTTTCTGGCATTTTTGTGTCAGATACACAATGTGCTTCCCTGAAGGTACATTTCGAGTCGAACCAGACCCGAGGTATTTAGAAGATATGCTATGAGTGATTGTCTTACCCATCAGTTGGAGCGGGAACTTTGCCGGCTTATGTTTTTTTGAAAAGACAACCATCTCAGTTTTCTCCGGAGAGAATTCGATACCCAGCTTCGTAGCCCAAGTAGACAAATTGTCCAAAGTATCTTGCAATGGTCCTTGCAGATCAACCGATGTTGGCCCCGAAACGGATACAACACAATCATCTGCAAGCTGTCTCAACGAGCAATTTGGCATGAGACATTCATCAATGTCTCTGACGTAAAAATTGTAAAGAAGGGGGCTCAAACATGAGCCCTGGGGGAGACCCATGTAGCTAATTCGTGAAGTTGCCGAGTCACCATGAGAAAAACTCATACGCTTCTCTGACAACAAATTGTACAAATAGTTGTTCAAAATTGGTGAAAGTCCACACTCGTGGAGTTTGTCAGATAAGACATCGACGCAAACTGAATCAAAAGCCCCCTAATGTCCAAAAACACTGAGCCCATTTGCTCTTTTTTAGCGAAAGTAAGCTGAATTTCTGAAGAAAGCAACGCAAGACAGTCGTTCGTTCCCTTGCCCTGCGGAAACCAAATTGTGTATCTGACAACAAACTATTCGATTCAACCCATTTGTCTAGCCGGAAGAGAATCATCTTCTCCAACAGCTTCCGAAGACATGACAGCATCGCGATGGGGCGATACGAGTTACAATCCGACGCGGGTTTTCCGGGCTTCTGGATGGCTATCACCCTCACTTCCTTCCAATCATCCGGAACAATGTTGCACTCCAGTAACTGATTGAACAAGTTCAATAAGCGCGTCTTCGCGACGTCTGGGAGTTTTTGAGCAAATTTAACCTGATTCTATCCATCCCTGGAGCGGAATTGTTACATGAAAGGAGAGCAAGTGAGAATTCAATCATCGAAAAGGGACGATCCATATCATCCCTGTCAGCAAAAGCATCACGTAGCTCTTGCCTCACCGGTACCGAATCCGGACAAACTTTCTTTGCGAAGTCAAGTATCCACCGCGACGAGCTTTCACGATCTTCGTTTACGGACGACGCGTTGCGCATTCTTCTCCCGACGGTCCACAGAGTTTTCATTGAGGTCTCGCGCGATAAACCTTCAACAAAAGTGCGCCAATATCCGCGCTTCTTCACTTTGACCAGTTTCTTGAACTGGATTTCGAGTGCGGTGTATCGTTTGTGAAGAACGATCGCCCCGTGTTTCCGAAATTCTTCGAACGCGGCGGATTTCTCGCGATAAAGTTGCGTACACTCGATGTCCCACCACGGACTGTAGGGTTTCCTACGAACCGAAGCTCCTGGCACCGGCCGACGTTGTGCCTGAAGAGCGCTTTCAAGAATCAACTGCGATAGAAACTCGTACTCTTCCCGCGGGGGAAGTGCTTCTATCGACTGTATGCCATCGCTGATGGCGTCCGCATATTTGCCCCAATCGATGTGCTTCGTGAGGTCATATGAAAGATCGATGGAAGCAGATTGCTTATGTCCATTGGAAATCGAAACTTCGATCGGCAAATGATCACTACCATGGGGATCTTGGACCACCTTCCAAGTACAGTCCAACGATAATGAGCTCGAACAAATGGAAAGATCTAGACGGCTATCTCTTGCTGGAGGAGCCACTCGTGTAACTTCTCCTGTATTCAAAATTGACATATTGAAGTCGTCGCAGAGGTCGTATATCATTGATGAACGGTTGTCGTCGTACAGTTCCCCAGCCTGTTCCGTGGGAGTTAAAATCTCCCAGGAGCAACCGTGGCTCGGGCATAACCGAGCAGATGTGCGAGATCTCTTCGAGATATCGCGGTGTTTGGAGGAAGATATATCGAGGCGATACCGAGGTCTTTTCCTCGAATAGTCACCTGACATGCGACAGCTTCGGTGCCAGACATCGGCGCAAGATCGACTCTATAGAAGGAGTGCTGTTTTTTGATCCCTAAAAGCACTCCTCCATATCGATTTGCCCGATCGCGGCGGATTATGTTGAAATCAGGAAAATGAAGGTTCACATCTGGTGTTAGCCATGTTTCACATAAAGCAAAAGCATCGCATTGTAATTTGTTAACTAAAAATTTAAAAATATCTAATTTTGGAAGAATACTTCGACAGTTCCACTGTAGAATCGAAATCATGTTACCCTTATTGACTAAGTTAGCCATCGAAGGATACAAATGACTTGAGGAGGGGCATTTTCGAAGCCAGCTGCTTCAGGAGAGGAGTCAGAATAGGAAGAACAGTTTTGACCATGTTCTTCACGGGGTCGGAAGCATCAAAGAAGTTGAGGATGAGCTCCACGATGCCAGAAAGTGTGAACATTGGAGCGCTCGGGAGTTCTTCTGCTCGCTCTGTATGCTCTCTTTCTGGCTGAGAAATCGCAAAAATGGGGTATCTGGGATTTTAGATGTTCCCGGAAGCGGTGGAAACTCTCGATCATCCTGATGTGAAACCACAAAAGTTGATCGTTTTTGAGTATTTCCTCCCGCTTTGAATTTGACCATGTTGGATTGGGGCTCACTTTGAGGCTGTTTTCTAGGCTTTTCGAGGGTCGCTGGCTCTGTTTTATTCTCTTCCTCGTTGAGCCATTGAAAACAAAGGGAACCCCATTTCCAACCTCGAGTCAGAGCTACCTTGATCGTCCAAAGGAAGAGACGAGTAGATGGTGTCAGAAACGAGTGGAGGAGCGGCCTTCCTCAACATTTCGGCGTAACTTCGCCGAGAACGTTGCTGAAGAGACCGCTTCTGGTGGATTCGCTGCTGTATGTACAAGTACATTGGGCAAGCTTCAAGAGCATGTGGAGGGCTTTCGTTACAATAGACACATTTCGGTGCCGTCTTGCACGCTCCCTCCACATGCTTCTCTCCGCATGATGCACAGCGAGGTTTATTGCAACAGTACTGAGCGGTGTGGCCCAGCTGCTTGCAATTAACACAATTCATCACCTTCGGTACATACAGCCGAACAGGTAGACGAAGTTTGCCAATCACTACGTAGTCAGGCAGTGCGGTCCCGGAAAAAGTGACGCAGAAAGAGTCAGACGGGGAATAACTCCGCTTCTCTCCCTCCTGCGACACCGAATACATTTGTTTGCAATCCAGTATCGCAACAGGAGGCAAAGAAACGTTCTTGAAACGACCGAAACCTTGTTTCAAATCGTCGCATGTCATAAACGGTAAATACACCCTATATTCGAGAGTGAAAAGCTCACAGGTGGCAATCTCGTTGGCCTGTTTGCGATCACTGACCGTGACACAGAGTTTACTGGACCCAACCATGTCAATGGTCGTGACAGACGAAAATCGCTTTCCAGATCTTTGCTAATCTGGCTGATATTCAAACGTTTGCCTTTGGGTCGAAAGAAAACAACATACGGCCCACTAGAGTCGTGAGGGTAGACCTTGGGACGGGGGCTCGTAGAGGAAATTTTAGTGTTGCTGGTGTCCATTTCGTTTTGGTTTGGAACACCGGAATGCAACGAAACATCTGACATGGAATACGAAGTACCCCCGCCAACTTCGCCTTCGCGCATTGCGGACACGAAATGCGCCGCTGCAGCGAGGCACAATCTCTTTTAAAACTAAACAATTATCACAAGGGCAGAAAAAAAACACACACACAAACAAAATAATGATTTGGGACAGAGGGGAAGACGAGTAAAAAAGAAAGAAAAAAAACTATTCCAATAAGATGGAGAAGAGAGGGGAACAATGAGAGGGAGCTCAATTGAATACTTGCGTTCACACTGCTGTGTTGCCGGCTAACAGTTCTGGCAGCACACACTAGCTCGATGGACACTCGCCGGTGGTGCGGTCGAAGCGAACCACGCTATTGTTGGTGTTATCGCCGCACCCAACACTGCAACTGGGTGGATGGATGGTGGCAGGACGGCGGCGTCTGTGTTGGTGGAGACGCACGATGGATGATGACTGTCGGCGTGGGACGATGATGCCTGCGCCTGCGATGGACGCCGAATAAACTGCAAAGTTTTGCGTAGTTGCAAAACCAACGAAATGGCTACTTAACTGCTACAGCTAAGCACCACTTCCACTCAAGCACTATGCTTCAAAACACTTTCGGAAAAAAAACCACTACCTGTACTTCAGGAAAAAAAAACCGAATGAGAAGCAGACCGTACGCGGACTTACAACCGTCTCGCACGGATGCTCGACGTGGAATGAGGTATTTTCAGTTATAACGTTTAATTTCGTGTAATCGCTTCAACCGCTAGACAAGAGTAAACATACAGCAGTTCCAGTGTACTGAAAAGTTGTGTGCATTATTTTGCGCCGGAACAAGTTATACGATTCTGGAATACCCCTAGAAAAAACACATTTTCTCAAATAACTTTTCAATTTTAGCAGATAGAGCATAGCTATGTTCGACGAAAACGTGTATGTTTGTTAGCCAAACAACTTTGTAGAAGGTGGCAAAAGTGCCTGGAACAAAGAAATAAAGTTGTGCTAAAAAACTGATTTTAGGAATCTTCCACAGAAAACATCACATTATTATTTCGTATTGTATAAGCCAAAGGTATGGGGTGTCTTTGGTGAAGTGGCTTAAAATACCATCCGCTACAACTTTTCCATCCGCTACACTTTTTCTTTACTTATCCATCTGAACCAGATGGCACTAGGCGCATATCTGGTTCAGATGGATAAGTAAATTTTTTATCTGACTTTTAGGTGGATTAATCATTTCGTAGATCTTCTCAAAAGATGGCCCCTTTGATATCTAACATCTTCTGTGTTAGGGGCAAAAGGTCGAAGAGGCAAAAGGTCTAAAGGCAGCAGATCAAAGGGACAAATGGTCGAAAAGGACAAAACGTTGAAAGCAACATTGAAGGAAACAAAAAGTCGAAAGGGAGAAAATAGTCGAAAAGGACTTCCTTTTTTCTTTTCTCCTTCTTCCCTTCTTCCTCTTCTCGTTTATCCTTTTTCTCTTTAATCCTTCTTTCTGCACATTTCTTCCTCCCATCTCTTCCTTCTTAATCCTCGTTCTTTCCTTCCTTCTT